>NW_010311180.1:0-7889 GCF_000700745.2 Antrostomus carolinensis | reverse complement strand
TCTCTTACATCTTCTCACTCCTCTCTCCTGCCACAAAGTGTGCAACTTTTTTCCCTCTCTTCCTCTTTTTTTCCTTAATTATGTTATCACAGAGGCGTTACTGATTGGCTCTGCCCTGGTCAGTGGTGGATCCGTTCTTGGAGCTGGCTGGCACTGGCTGTGTCAGGTCAGACATGGGGGAAGCTTCTGGCAGCTTCTCACAGAAGCCACCCCATGTCCCCCCTCTGCTACCAAAACCTTACCACACAAACCCAATACAGATGTGCCAAAAGACTTAAGCATATAGCTGACAACAGTGGTGCTCTAGACCATATGTTGCCTAAGGAAGTCTTTATGTTATGGAGTTCTCTAAAATTTTGAAAAAATAAAGCAATCCTACAGCCAGTCATTCCCTTGGGTCCTGCACATGTTTTCAATCAAGCAGCAAGTATCATTCTCAGGGGTGAAAATGTTAAAAATCATAATATAGGAGGAAACAATCCTTCTAAGTTGTCCCCATGTTCAAAGGTATCATCACCATTCTTTCTTTAAAGACTTTGAAGGAGACTGTAATTTTACACAATATCACTTTACAATTGTTCATTATAGGTTTAAATTTCAGAAACACAAAAGAGACAAAGAGATATAGAGATCTGAAGGTGTTAAGCTTTGGCTACTAGGTAGATATAAGTATCCTCTAATATTTGCCTATATATATATATATTACTTCAAATGAAACTTTATACCAATACAATCATACGATTTATTATTCGTTGTCTCACTCTCAAAGCTTCATTTACTCATGCTTAATTATTTTTCTCTGTTATCTACTTTAAGTACAGAGGACACTTACTCAGTCCTTTTTATCTAGAATTTTTTCCTCTTTCACCTCACCTAGATTCCTCCTGTGTACTCACAGTCTTATCTGAAAGGGCATAACTGAAATCAACATACTATTAAGTTGAACTGCTTCTCATCATAGTGATGTTCCTCAGAGGATCCTTATAAAAATCCACCCCAACCATTAGGCTATATATTTTACTCCATATTCCAAAACTTTATTTGAGATGATTGATAGATTTGTTTCTTCTACATGTTGCCACTCTGTCAAAGGACTGATTATAACAAAATACCTGACAGTCTCAGGAACAACACCCTACTACAATAGTCTTGATACTGATGCCCATTCCCTTGAGGAAATTGCTGTGACCATACTCCAAATATCCTCCAGTTCAGTCTTACCTCCAATAAGTATCAGAGCTTATTCAGTCTTAAAACTGTAAGATGTGATAAATACGGATAATTAAAAAAAACATACCTAACAATCACCTAATAAAGTGATTTAGGGATTTGTCTTATCTTCTGACATGGACTTTGACACCTAACTGTCATGGAAACTCCCAACAGCACTCAGAGTCCCACTAAATAATGTTTGCAATACAAATTAGGGAAGTAACTGTACCATGTGTAGACATTTCTGCCCTTAGCCAGGATAGTTTGAATGCCATAATAACATGACATCATAACAACTAGGTATTGAGCACAGATTAAATATGAACTTCAGCAACTAAATCAGTGTTGAAATCCAGGCTGCCGTCTCCTGACTGTTATCGCCTTTAAACAGGTACCTGGGTTACAGGGCCAGGCATGTTCTTTTATGTTGTCGTCCTACCTTGTAGGTACACCTGATGAGTCAACCCACCAGCAGAAGAGCTATAACTACTCAAAACCCTTTTCTCAGACTCAAGGGAACAGAGACTACCAGCTCCCTCGGATTTGGAACATGATCAAGAAAGTAACACAAAAAGGAACTGACATTAGGAAGAAAATTGCATTTACCTGAACTGGAGATCATACTGTAGACAGGGCTGCAAATAGATGGGAGCTTCTCTGACCTTGCCTGCTTCAAATTTATCACTGGACATGTTTAATTAAAAACACACCAGATTAAGTCATTTTGTTTATGTGGATAAATGTTGGAGTCCCTCAGGTGCAATTCCTGTTGGAAGAAACACAACAAGGATAAGATTGTTCATTGCAGCAACAGAAATCAGCTGCAGAAGGAGTTTAAAGCCTGTCCTGCTGGGAAATTGGACAGGCTTGAAATAAGCAAGTGCATTGGCTTGTGCTTTTTTATTTCTCTGGTCAACAAGAAGACAGAGTAACTTACAATAGTTGTGAAACTCCAAGTGGAGACAAATTATGTTCATGTAATTCCTTTATTTCTCTATTTCCCTTATGACCTATACTTCTCTTGTATCAACCATTTTTCTAACTCATTTTGCCCTCTCTGGGACTGGATGAAACTCAGAATAATTAAAACCCTTATATGATGAACTTTTTTGTGAATTGGGAGATAAAAAAAAATATATTAAGCAACAATAACAAAAAAATATAATACCACCTTACAATAAGTTCTCTACGATGTGATCAACAAGAACATCAATTTCTCTTGAGGTATTAAAATGGATTTTAATTCAATTTTTAGAAACGAGGAACTGTTCATTTAATGTGAGACTGGACAATGTATTAAAAAGTCCTATTAATGGGTGCAATAGTAAAATTTACCACATATAAATTTCCCTTTAAATTATTTTTAAAGATACAATCCTTATGGTTAAAGTTATATGTGTATATTTGCTCACATAGAGTATGAACTTATACTGGGTACTAATACAAATATGTATGTGTATATGTTTATTTGGTTTTCCAGAGGTTATTAATTTGCAACGACTTTAGAAGTCCCTGTTCAAATGATCCTTCTCTGAGGAGACTATATTCAAAAATATTAATTTTTTTTATAACAGTACCAGTTCCTTTGCCACAAAGATTTTCTAATAGGATATAAATATGTGGGCTCTAAGCCACAGCTGAGACAATAACTGGTAGAGTAATGCCAGAGTAAGCTAATCACTTAATATATATATGTTAAAGATGTCTCTGTATTTCCTAATATAAATAACAAAAAAACCCAAAAAACCAAACCAAACCAAAACATAAAAGCATAAACAGCAGGAGCTACAAATTCCATGCAAAAGTGAGACCACCTATAGTAGAACCGTACCCAATAGAAAGAGGTATCCACCATTGTAGTTTCCTAGCTGATCATCCTGAGAATCAAGAAATCAGAAGTAATCTAATTTTTAATGAATGCAGTTCCTACTCTTATTGCAGTTCCTTCCTCTAATGAAATGTTAATGTCAATAATGCAGGGATGATGACCCCACATAAAGTTTTAATGATACCTTCAATAAACCTTATACTTACATTGATAAAAATGCCTTAGTTTTTTGATATCTGAAATGGTTTTAAATTATCAAAGCAGCTCACCAAATACATTAACATGAGACTACAGAGATTATTAATATTAAACATGAGTTTTCTGTGAAGATGTCATTAAGGATCTGACATGAACTGATGAAAAGCAAATTAATTTCAAGTTTAACTTGCTACCTTGTCCTTAATTCACTTTGGGGTGTCTACGGATGCTACTGGAATTGATGTAAAGTGTCATGAATGTTTAGGATGCCCACTGGTGTAATGGCAGAGGGCAGTGTCTTTAGGCTGTTCTTTTAGTCATATGGAGGATTGCTCTGATTCCCAAAGATTTAACTCAGACCTTTAAATGTTATGTTATGAAGTTTCAGATATTTTCTTAAAGGTCAATCCAAGCAATTAAAAATACAATGCTGCATTAGAGTGCTTGTTTTTTTGATGTTTGTTTGTTTGTTTTGTTGTTTTTTGGGTTTGTTGGTTTTGGTTGGTTTTTTTAAAAAATTTAATTATAATCACCTCCTTTTCAATTTTTCATTCAGTTTTCCAGGTTTGGGTATCTTCAGATTCTCTACTCCTCTCTTTAATTGGAAACAATGTTCTTTTTTTTTTCTTTCCCTCAGAAAATTGATTTATAAAGTCTGAGGTGCTGCTTTAATTACTGAATTAAACTTTTGAATATTTGTCTTTCTATAACTGTCTTCCCATCTTGTGATTTGATCTGGAGAACATGATGTCCCAAAGCAGACATTAACAACAGACACAGAATTGTTCTTAAAACTCCCCCATACATAGAGTATTTAAGGAGCAGATCAAGAAATATTTTCTTCAGCAATGAAGCTGGTTTAAGACAACTCCTATTCCAAGCCTTTTCTTTCTGATTTGGCCAACACTTCAGTTATATGATGTAACTGCTTGCCTTATCTGTGAATTATAGCACTTTATTGAACAAAAATACTTCTCAAATAGTCTCATCTTTTCATAATAGTGGTTATTTTGATGATGCAGTGTATGGTGTCCTCTGGCAGCAGTTACTTCAGCACAAGGTAAGAAGAAAGGAGCTGGGTTGTAGAGGAGACAAGACTCTTCCATAGAAACTCACCAAGCATCATTTTGGTGCAAAAGCCAGTCTTTCATGTGATGGAGCTGTAAATTTAAGAAGGCTGCCCAGGGAGGTTGTGGAGTCTCCTTCTCTGGAGACGTTCAAGACCTACCTGGACGCCATTCCTATGTGATCTCATTTAGGTTCCTGCTCCAGCAGGGGGATTGGACTAGATGATCTTTCAAGGTCCCTTCCAATCCCTAACATTCTGTGATTCTGTGATTCCGTGAAGGTACAGGCACCCGAGACTCGAGAGGCTTTGTAACACAACTTCAGTGTCAACTGCTAGCATGATAACATAATAGCCTCCCTCTATAAAGCAGTCATGCAGATTTAAATTAAATTAGAAAAATCACCTCAGGAGGAGAAGAGAATAGAGGAGGGGGACTACCAAGTGCCAGATTCTAGTCTGATGCAAATTAAAAGAGATAACGTGATAAATCCCTGAGCAAATGGGATTTTATAACGGAACTACCGACAGTCCCTCCATTTAAACAATACTGCCAAGCTCTACCATATGAAAGCATCAAAGTGATCATCTGCTGTATTTGGTCTAGGTTCAACTCCCTCCTCCTTGCTTCATGGACCACATACAAACCATTTTGGAGCCCAACTGACAACAATAATTAGACCCTCCGTCACAAGAACACACTGACAGGTACCTCAGGCTGTTCCAAGTCGTTCCGTTCAGATTTATGCACCCTCTGTCCTGAAAAAGCCTCAGTCTAACCTTCCCTCAACCTACCCAGAGGGAAAAGCATCTCTGGAGTTTTAGTCAAACAAATTGGGAGCTAAAAGAAATTTCTCAAATAAGGTAAAATGCAACTAAGCGCAGAAATATAAAAAATAAAATCTCGGAGTTCATCAGTGGCTTCCAGGAGCCTGAAACACCATGGAAGTGAATTAAGGTCATACTTAAAAATGTTAAAAATGCAAATCTCAAAGTTTAAACTAAGCAAAGTATTACAGGAAACACATGATTTTTAGAGCACCTCTCTGTCTTTACAGTAAAACTTTCATGTTAGTAACTTCTAATAAATCAGGTTGTCTTCACAGCATGCCACACTGCCTATGTCAAGAACAAGGGTTCAGAAGTCAAAAGTAATAGTAAATATATTCCCCTTTCTGTTTCTGTGCAGTCAGGCAGATCTCCATTTCTCCTTCTAAACACTGAGAATAGTCATCCTTGCCTAATGACTACTAATTCTTATTAGCAGAAATATAACAAGGAATGGATGCTAGGTGCAATGACTATCTCAGATGAAATATTTGCTTACTGGATTATCTAATTGCTAGTGAAAAATGATGGGAAAGGCATATGGATATTCAAAAGCATCTCAAATGACTAAGTGCCTAAACCAACCACTCAGCTATGTGCCCTCAGAACAATTCCTTCCCACATATTACACCTCCCAAAGAAAAAAGCATGGCCAACTTATTGATCTTGCACAAAGCCAGACACTCCAGCTAAGGACCTGTTCTGAGCCCAGGTCTTTCTAGATTCAGACATAAAATGGACTGTTTACCCTACCAGGAGAGATAAGGTCCACATGCATACTTGGACTCTGAGCATACTGAGAACCCACTGCACAAGCAAGAGTTCAGGGTACAGTTTCAATCCTTTTGTAGCTCCAAATGGAAGGAAACTATTAAACTACTATTAGGCATTGTGGAGGAACCTTCATGTCTAAACACAGAGAAAAATTCTTTAGGCATATGAGGAGGTGAAATCCAGCTCATGGTAAAGCTCACAAAGTTTCTGCATTCATACACATTTAATCCCTTTCACTGCAGTTCTTAATCACCATTTTTTTCCCAGGGGACAACTTGTATCAGAAGATGAAGCAGATCTTGTACTACATGAGGTTAAATATTTTATCCCAGCTCTACCTTCTGAATTTTGCTTTAGGTTGGCTTCCTCCTGAAGAGAATCAACTCTTTAGACATGTTACTCCCTTGTGTCCTGCCTGAATATATAATGTGACTGAGGATTTTATTACATTAGGAGTTCAGTATTCAGACATGAAAAGTTTGAGGATTTTCTGACAAGTCATTTTAAGTTAAAATCTCCTGCAGCACAGAAGCAGTATGTTAAATGCAAAGATTACTCTAGTAACTTCTGAAAGTCCTTCCATTGGCTCCAGTGGGCTTTAAATACTACTCTCAGTAGAAATTATTAATGAGTTTTAATTCCATGAATGAGGTGAGGCCTGTGGATAGTGATTATGTCTTTCACTAGACTGTATTAAACAACTGAGAAACATGGAAATAACAAGTCTTTTTTTCTCCATGTAAACTTGGCCTCACTTCTGTCTTTAGGGCTAATCATGACTCCAAAAATTTCAGGAAATTTAGCATGAAGTGTAGTGAAAGTAACAGGCTATTATTCACCCAATTGCCTATCAATTTGAGGGATTTTAAATTTATACGCTTTAAAGCTATTACCCTAAAAATAAAATTTTCATACTGTCTCATAAACTGTCCAGCTCCATGAAGATCAAGTAATTATCTAAAAATCATTTTACCATGACCTCTTGTTGCTGCAAGTGAGAAGTAAATCCTCATCATCTCAAAGGACTGGAAAAACTAGAAATTTATCTAAATAGAAAAGGTACCTAAGAAGCTGCCCAGCTCTCAGATCTGCAGTGCCTCACAAGTTCCCCACAGTTCAGTTATAAATGAGTTGGTATCCAGAGATTAAATTCTTGCATTTTCAATGAAGTGAAAGATGAGAGGATTGTCCTACCCCAGCTATAGAACTACAAATAGCTTAAGATCTTTTAGTCCTGTCTGATCTCATTCAGGATTAATTTATCTTAATTTTTATTATGTGAGAGTTAAAAATATAATCTAATATATATTTCTAGGATCTTATTATAATCAATGAAGGGGAAAAAGCAGCACATCTACAAAATGATTTATCTGTCCTAGGACAGGATGAGTCATCCCTCAGAAGTAAGTATTTCTCTCCTTTGACTATAGATGAATGATTAACTTAGATTAGATATCTACTTTTAGATAGTTAAAGGTAGGGCAGTTAAACTGTACTTTAAAGTAAAAAATCCTAGCATGAATTTTTATTAACTCTGAAGACATTGTCCTCATATACAAGCGTGTTTTGAATGCCTTCCAAGTTCTCATCAGTAATATCTTTTAATATTTCTATTGTGGTAAACATCTAGATCCCACAGTGGTATAAGCCAAGGAAGAAAATATATAAACACTTTTACAAAAAGGAGAGCAATTTGCTGTATACAGGGAAGATGTGTCACATCTTTGTGTATCAACAGAGAGAATCAGAACTCCCTCAGTGCTTTCATCTTTGGGATGTACACTGCAGTCCCTGGTGAACCTGATGGGTTGAAGGGTAAGGGCAACTTTACATTCCCTCCTCTTCCCACTCAGCACTGCATAGATTATAATGATAAGGAACATCCTGGTCTTGATTAAATTAAGAATATCAGTTGTTGGTGTTGGTGAGGTGGAGGGGAGACACTGTTATAAATAAATAAAAAATAATTAAGTAGTAATTTAT
>NW_010311179.1:28437-29381 GCF_000700745.2 Antrostomus carolinensis | reverse complement strand
AGGTGAAGGACTCTGCACTTGTTCTTGTTGACCCTCACCACAACTCAACCAAGCCAACCCAACTGACCAATCGCACAGACAGAATCACAGAATCACTGTGGTTGGGAAAGACCTTTAAGATCATTTAGTCCAATCATAAACTCAACACTACCAATTCCATCTTGAAACCATGTCCCTAAGCACCTCATCTACCCATCTTCTGGATGAGAAATCCAATATATTGACTTAAAACACAAGTGAGAAGTAGTAGATGAAACATAAGTGAGAAGTAGTAGTTGAAACATAAGTGAGAAGTAGTAGTTGAAACACAAGTAGCAGTTGAATTTTTTTTAGTTGAATTTTTTCAAGTAACTTGACTGCTTGTCACCAAGCAAACACGTAACCCCCAAACCTGCAACCCCAACCTGCGCAGTCAAGTTGGGATATGACATGGAGTAGCAGAGCAGGTCATGGGACTCCTCCAGGCTCTGCCTACAGAAGCCATACCTACTGTAAGGGAAAATTGTTCTACCACCTACACGAAGAACGAGCTCCTTTAAAACTCAACGAGCTTTTTATAGGGTTTTTATAACTTCGCTTTGTTTTCTTCATTGGTTTGCCAACGGTGAGCGCGTCTTACCCTCCCGTCACCTCCACCCACCGAGGAACTGACAATGTTATTTACTTTTTAGAGGAACGTAATTAGCTCTTTCCTGATGAGACAGTAGATAAGAAACAGTAAAAAAAAAATAATTAAAAAAAAATATGGTTTTATGATTTAAAGGGAACGAAGTACCGTTGTGGTTTGCTTCGGTGGTTTTGATTAGTTACTGCACATTTGCTGCTGCAATTGTTTTATAGACCCTTGTAATGGGCTGAGACACAGAACTTTAAAATATTGTTTCCCAATATGCTTAGAAATGGGATACATATTCCTTAAACAAAAAGGAGAGGGAGAGGAGAGG
>NW_010311179.1:25404-28094 GCF_000700745.2 Antrostomus carolinensis | reverse complement strand
GAAAAGAAAAAAGAAAAGAAAAGAAAAGAAAAGAAAAGAAAAGAAAAGAAAAGAAAAGAAAAGAAAAGAAAAGAAAAGAAAAGAAAAGAAAAGAAAAGAAAAGAGAAAGGAAAGAGTTTTAAAAAAAGTAGACTGGTTACAAGAGGAAGAAAAAAAGAAAGTTAATAAAAAATGACAGTCGGGGTTGGCTCCCTGCCAAAGACCCATTTGAAAGTTATAAAATCCCCCTCCGATCAGATAAAAGCAGGGATTATTATTGCAAGGTGTAAACTCAACACACTGACACGGCTTCTGGTTTGAGTTTGAACGAAAAGCCCATCGCTTGTCAAGATGATAAGAAGGGGTTTGTGTTTTTTTGGGGTTGGTTTTGGGTTTTTTTTTTTTTGCCTATCTGCTTTCTTGGTGTTAAGTGGTTATCAGAGAAAACAATTTGTCAGAGGTTTGTCTGACAAAGTTCACTATCAGCACAGGAAACGAGGCTCAAGAAGGTGATTTTTTTTTAAAAAAAACTCGATTCCTGGTCATTTAAAAAAAAGAAAAGAAAAAAGAAAAAAGAAAAAAGAAAAAAGAAAAAAGAAAAAAGAAAAAAGAAAAAAGAAAAAAGAAAAAAGAAAAAAGAAAAAAGAAAAAAGAAAAAAGAAAAAAGAAAAAAGAAAAAAGGAAAAAAAAGAAAAAAGAATAAAAGAAAAAAAAGAAAAAAAGAAAAAAAAAGAAAAAAAGAAGAAAAGAAAAAAGAAAAAAAAAGAAAAAAAAAAGTTTAGTGTCCTGATTTAGAATCACTGTTTAGAAATGCAGCATTCAACAAGTTTGCCCTCCCCAACACCCTCCACAGACTTTGCTTCAACCCCCCCCAACTCCTTCCCTAAAAAATGACTCTTCCACCTCAGCCCACCTGGTGCTAAAACCCCATTCACAATCTTAATATTCCCAACTATCATTTTTGGTTTAAATAGAAGTTTTTGGCATCGAGTGTGTAATGGGGAACAGGCAATTCTCCCTTTGCTTTTGCTTTCACCCAATGATTTATCCTCATCCCCACACTCCAGCTCCTTCTCCTTACCCACAAGACGAGTTCAAGATGATTTATATCCTCAGAGTTCACTGTAAAGAGTAATTTCAGCATTTTCTACAAAACCTATTAAACCTCGACTGTTCTTTGGGGAAGCTCCTGTAGTTACAGTACATGGAGAAAGGAATGATCAAGACTTTCCTTTCCTAGGAGCTGTAAAAAGAAGTTTATCACATTAACATTGATAAAAAGACTTGGGCAACCAAGTCCTCCAGGGCAGCTGGACAATAAAAGACCAAAAGTTTTTTGGGTTTTGGTTGTTTGTTGTTTTTTTTTTTAAGAAGTCTTTTATTCAGCAAAGTGTTGATTTACACTTCTGTGTGATCGAACCTCCAGAACAAGATATCTCCAGGCAGGTATCAAAAGTAGCTCAGTTATGTGATTACAAAGTTTATTTATCACATTTACACAGAATGGAGAAGCTGGAAAATTAGATAAATGGACTAAAAGCAGTAGGAGGTTGTTCTACAAAGTATTTCAAACACATTGGAAGGAAGAAGTTCTTCACTGTGAGGGTGGTGAGACAGTGTCCCAGGTTGGCCAGAGAAGCTGTGGCTGCTCCTCCCTGGAAGTGTTGAAGGCCAGGTTGGCTGAGGCTTTGAGCAACCTGGTCTAGTGGAAGGTGTCCCTGCTGCTGGCAGGGGGGTTGGGACTGGATGATCTTTAAGGTCCCTTCCAACCCAAACCATTCTATGATTCTATGACATTAAAGACCGTGGTGGCCCTGACAACTCCACAGAGCTCAGGTTTTTTTGTTTAATCAGTCCCAAGTATTTCATGAGCCAGGATGAGATAAATAGTTTATTGCTCACTCTTAAGCAACTGGATGCATGTTCTTTGTTTAATTTTCACCAACAATTTCAAATTCCTTTTTAAATGCCTTCGTACAAAATCCCCTTGTCTATGAAATACTCTAAACCACACTCTGATCTCGGGGTTGGTTGGCTTTTTTTTTTCATGCTGCCTTTTCATGGAACATTGAAGAGACATCTCCCTCCCTGACGAGACATAATTATGACTCAAAAGTCCAAGTGGAAACTCCCACACTTTTTTGGTTTAACCTCTCGTTAGTCTAATTGTAACTCAACCAAACCCTGCCGAGTAAGAGAGGGAGCAGCAAGGTAATCGCAACCAAAACCAGTCACAGGTGAGAAGGTCCCAACTCTCACCCTCCCCATCCCAGAATGACTCACGTGCACACAACCGTGCAGGACCAAGCCTCAGCTTTAAGTTCTCTCCCAGGCACTAGGGACTTGTAATTATTTTCTAAGCGAGGGTTTGTTTCAACATGTTTGCTGACAATCAGGGCATGACAGAGGTAAGAGGGGGTTTTTCTTTCATTGAAACTATTAAAAAGGAAAAAAAAATAAATCCAGACAAAAGGTTTGCTGTCTCAGAGACCAACATCAGATGAAAAGGGGAGGGAGATGGAGAAGGAGAAGGGAGGGTAGAACTTAAGGGACAGTCTCAGGCTCTGACTTAAAGACATGCTCTGTCCTACATTTGCTTGGGCTCGATGCATCCACTAAAGATAACCACAGAGAATCACAGAATGGTGGGGGTTGGAAGGGACCTCAGGAGATCATCCAGTCCAACCCCCCTGACAAAGCAGGTTCCCTAC
>NW_010311179.1:16010-25393 GCF_000700745.2 Antrostomus carolinensis | reverse complement strand
TGCACAGGAAAGTGTCCAGGTGGGTTTGAACATCTCCAGAGATGGAGACTCCACACCCTCTCTGGGCAGCCTGTCCCAGGGCTCCAACACCCTCACAGTGAAGAAGTTTTTCCTCATCTTCAGATGGAACCTCCTGTGTTCCTGTTTGTGCCCGTTGCCCTTTGTCCTATCGCTGGGCACCACTGAAAAGAGTCTGGTCCCATCCTCTTGACACCTGCCCTTTAGATATTTATAATTAATAATAAACATTTGATCCAAGGGCTGGAGCAGCTCTGCTGTGAGGACAGGCTGAGAGAGTTGGGGCTGTTCAGCCTGGAGAAGAGAAGGCTCCAGGGAGACCTTCTAGTGGCCTCCCAGTACCTGAAGGGGCTCCAGGAAGGGTGGGGAGGGACTTTGGCCAAGGGCAGGGAGTGAAAAACCAAGGGGTGATGGCTTGAAAGTGGCAGAGGGGAGATGGAGCTGAGATGCGAGGAAGAAATTGTTTGGTGTGAGGGTGGTGAGCCAGTGTCCCAGGTTGGGCAGAGAAGCTGTGGCTGCTCCTCCCTGGAAGTGTTCTCGGCCAGGTTGGATGAGGCTTTGAGCAACCTGGTCTAGTGGAAGGTATCCCAGGGCTCTCAGCCTCTCCTCGTCAGGCAGATGCTCCAGGCCCCTCATCATCTTTGTGGCCCTAATACTCCATTTTATCCCCATTTTACATGTCAAGAACTGCAACAGAGGAAGAGGTGCTCACTCAGCTAGGACAGCAAACAAGGATTACAGCTCATCGGCGCTTGGGTCTCAGCTCTACACTTGACCACATTGACCCTCAAAAAGTTATATGGTGAGAAGAGCGTTAACCCTCATAGCCTGGCCTCAGATTAATGCCTTTTATTCTATTCTCGGTGGGAGTTCCCAAGCTGCTGTTTCACACACCCTCTCCCTGGACCCTGTCAAGCATTTTGGAGATAAGTTTCCTTTCAAGATTCTGCTTTTGTTTCCATTTCTCGGTCTGGGTTTGGGGTTTTTTCAAGATTCTGAGAAAGCGGCAACGTTCAAAGCACCTATCTTAGATGGTCCCGATTATCCTGGAACACACAGAGGCTCATCTAAATATGAGGATAAAGCCCTGAATGGTGACTCCTGGACTTTCTGCAGGGAAGCTTGTAAGTCTCTTCAATCAGACCTGGGAAGATCTGCAGAGCAGACACACTCGGGATTTAACTCACAGACCAGATCTGCAGTCAGAAACCATCCTCGATCGTAATCACAATAATCTGAGATAACAGGTTCCACAGCTGGTCCATCAAAGCAGTGGGCAGCCTTCCATCAATTCAAGCAAGGGCATGGATCTTCTCTTCCAATCTTCTTCCATGAGACAGAACCTGTACTAATACGCTCCCGGCAACAGCTCAAAGCAATGCCATCTAAGACATCGGCACCGTGACTCATCTGTTCTGAGATGCACCCAAAGGCACTTTCACAGACTCTTATGGGTGCTGAACTCCTTGACCTGATGATGCAGCAGATCACACCAGGATGAGATTTGAGTTAGATGGGCCAGGAGCATTAAGGACAGTAAAGGATTGCAATAAACAGCCTAATAGGACATGGTCCATCACTGGAGACCTCAGAACATGTTCCATGATTGCATATTAGAGATGAGCTCCGTGATATCAATCATGTCTAGGAAGAACCTGTTGGACTAGAAGATGTCTCGAGAGCCTTACTAACCTGTTTTCTATGACAGAGAAATGCCTTTGCAGTGGTAGGCTAAAGTTGCTCACCCAAACTGTTGTCCACTTCAGAGGAGATGGTGTTTTAAAGACAACTTCAGAGCTACGTACCAAGGTGTCAAAAAGTTAAGCAGCAAGACAGGGCAAAGATCACAGCACTTAAAGGCTGAACCTGAAAATCTAAAGAAACTTTTAACCATCTAGTTGATATCTCTTGAGGAACACAGACAACAGAAGTACCTCCACCTTCAGAAGACTGAAAAAAAAAAAGATTTTAAAATAAAATAAAAAAATATATATATATATTAAAAAATCCTTCCTGGAACAAAGAATAATTCATTCTGTTTAGGAATAACCCCTCTGGTTCTTTTTGATGAGAAACCCACAAAGCAGATGCCAAAAAGGCTGAGCCACAAAGACTAGTTAAGAACTAAATGGCTTTTTCAAGAATAATCATCTTCTCCATGATCCATGAGCTTTAGGGTAACAGTAGAAGAAAGGAGAATATTATTGTGTTATTTCTGGTTTTAATCAATCAGAGAATTAAATAGCCACTGCTTCTCCAAGCACGATGACTAAAAGGGGTATTTAAAGCCCATATGAAAAAGTTTCACTGAAAAAAAAGACTTTACAGAAGAGCTTCAATTTCATTTGGCTGCCTTCAGATTCCTCTGACAGGAGGTTGTTCACCAAGGTTGTTCACCAAGGAGAAGACTGCTGAGCATGAGGCTTGGAATTTAGAGAAGAGATTACAAGAGAGAAGAATGGAATTATACATTCAGCACACAGCATTACTCTCTAAAACCCACTCTCTAAACTCAAACGATTTTTGGTGGTCTTTTTTTAAACAGAAAAATGAAGTTAGTCAACATATTACATAAGTCTTCTCTACCACAGTATGTTCCCAAGATTTTCCTCCCCGCGTCGATAAGAAATATTTCATTTGCATCACAATTTCTAGCGCTGAAACTAGAAAGATCGTAAATACAGGGAGATAAATTAAAACTTGAGTTCATTTTGCCTCTGTAAGTTGACATAACATCCATCTTTTAAAGCATCAGAAATTATGGCTGAATTAATTAAAATAACCCATTAAAAAAAATTCTATTCAGAGTCTCCAAACTTTCAGATTTCACAAGCAGAAACATGAGTTAAGTCCCTAAATCTGTGATTTCCTGGACATGATCTGCCCTCTAAAGGCTAATGGGGAAAACTGCAGAGAACTTTTCAGCCAGAAATAAAGACTTAAAAGTCTTACACATTCTCTTCCTTTTTTTTTTTAACCTTCCATTTCTCTCCCTCACAACTTACCTATTGTTCAACCACTCAAGAGGATCCCAGGCTCAACTTGACCAATATCTCCTCGAGCTTAACCCATACAGTGACAATTTTGGCCTCATTAAACTCCAATAAAACTTTCCTGTTGCCCTAATGGAGCCAGGATCTCATCCCTACAGGTTTTCTTCAGTGCTGAGAGAGATGAGCATCAGGTATAAATAAGATTTAAACAGACACCAGGTTGAATCCCACCTCTTCTACAGTTTGATATAATTTTATAAGTCACCAGCCAGGACAACGGCATCGGTGTTGTAGGATGATCCTACCAGTTTGCTAACACTATAGATGATGTTTGGACTAATCATGCAAAAAAAAATCCTGCAAATGAGTCTTTGACCTCAATATCATTGATGTTTCCATCTTCAACAAGAAGTTGGAGGCAGCAGGAAGATGGGAGGCTGTCAGAGCTGGCTTTCTACTCCTCATTTCATAAGAATCATAGAATCATGAAATCGTTTTCCTTGGAAAAGACCTTTCAGATCATCAAGTCCAACAATGAACCCAACACTGACAAGTCCCCTATGACTAACCCATGTCCCTCAGCACTATGTCTACACCACTCTTCGAGCCCCCCAGGGATGGGGACTCCACCACTGCCCTGGACAACCCCTTCCAATGCCTCACAACCCTTGCACCAAAGAAATTCTTCCTCACATCCCATCTCAACTGCCCTGGCCACAAATTGAGCCCATTTCCTCTTGTCCTGTCCCTTGGTCCTTGGTTGAACAGACCCACCCCCACCTCTCTCCACCCTCCTCCAAGGGACTTGCACAGAGCCACAAGGTCTCCCCTCAGCCTCCTTTTCTCCAGCCTCAACACCCCCAGTTCCCTCAGCCACAAGGGAACTCAGCACACTTGTGCTCCAGACCCTTCCCCAGCTCCGTTCCCTTCTCTGGACACGCTCCAGCACCTCCATGTCCTTCTTGGACTCAGGGGCCCAACACTGAACCCAGCACTCCAGCTGCGGCCTCATCAGTGCCCAGTACAAGAGACAATATATGAAGCCTTTCCAGTCCCCGAAGCCATCAGCTCTTCCAGATCCCTCACATCCCAACTAAAAAGCAAGACATGAAAAAGCTCAACACTGCCACCCACTAGATCTGAATACGCATCTTTTGTTCCCATTCTGTATTATTTCATAAACTCTGCTTATAAATTCAGAAAGGCTGATCTTGCATAAAGCACTTACACAAATTAAACGCATATTTCATAAAATAAACATTTAAATATGGCCCATTGTGCCTTTACAATGCAATTACTACCAGTACAACATGGAGAAAAAGAGGAACCATGGTAGGACCGCAGTTGCCCAGAAGTCATAGAATGGTTTGGGTTGGAATGGACCTTATCAACCCCCCTGCCATCAGCAGGGAAACCTTCCACTAGACCAGGTTTCTCAAAGACTCATCCAATCTGGCCACAAACACATCCAGGGAGGGGGTAGATCACTTGACTCTTCATACTTGACTCTTGATACAGAAATTTGACTCTTGATACAGAAATTTGCCTTAAAAAAATTATATTGCTAGCTTGGAAACCTGTAATCTCACTTTGTGTGCAATCATTATAGTGCAACCATATCGTTTTTGTAAGGCCAGGAGTAGGTTTTTGGATCTAGACATCTTCAAAGCTGTGTGCTTGGTTCTCCATCTGAATCCTACATGGCAGGATCCTAAATAGGAGCCAGGGTGTTAATATCCTAAATTGACATCACCAGCATTCACAAGGGTTACATCCTTTCCAAACACGTTGCTTTCATTAAAGTACCTTAATAATTAAAATAATTCACTATTTTGGATTGCAATTTTTGGCCAAAGTACCTGCCAAAGAAGATGTGATGTAGGACATGAGTCCATCTTGCCTGCAGACACAGCGTTGGGAAAGGATTTTCTGTTGAATTTCAGTAGAATTCACTGAAGTCATCATTGGGGTTTATAAATCAGCAGTACTCTTTGGTGACAAACTTCCTTCAGAGCAAACATGTGGTACACAAGAGAGGAGAGCCCAACCTGGAGGCATGTTTTCAAAGCTCTAATTCTCCTTCTCACTCCTCAAATACTTTTTTTTTTTTTTAAGAATATTCATGTAGAAAAAGAAAACGCCCTGTTTCCAGGGTGTCATTTCTTACCCTCATAAAGCACTTTACGATGGTTTAGATTTAAAGACTGAAATTTCAAACTATTTCAAACCATCACCGCCCTTCCAACGGCATGGAAGTAATAGCAAAAAAAAATGACAATGAGAAAAAAAGAAGAGAGGGAGGGAAACAGACATTTAAATTCTCTGGAATAGGGGATTACCATCTCTGCACAAACAAGCTTTAATCCTTCAAAGACCAAGCAACTCCCAAAAGCTTCCACGAAGCTCTTCTGCATTTTAACTCTTCTTCAACCATGACAGTCAACTATTCCATTTCAATTAATCATACTTCCTTAACAACCTGTTTTCAAGACAAAGCAAAGGATATCATAGAATCACAGAATGGTTTGGGTTGGAAGGGACCTTAAAGCTCATCCAGTTCCAACCCCCCTGCCAGCAGCAGGGACACCTTCCACTAGACCAGGTTGCTCAAAGCCTCATCCAACCTGGCCTCCAACACTTCCAGGGAGGAGCAGCCACAGCTTCTCTGGACAACCTGGGACACTGTCTCACCACCCTCACAGTGAAGAACTTCTTCCTAATATCTCATCTAAACCTCCCCTCTTTCAGCTTAAACCCATTTCCCCTTGTTTTGTCATTAACTGCCCTTAGGAAAAGTCCCTCCCCAGCTTTCTTGTAGGCCCCCTACAGATATTGGAAGGCTGCTATAAGATCTCCCCGGAGCCTTCTCTTCTCCAGGCTGAACAGCCCCAACTCTCTCAGCCTGTCCTCACAGCAGAGCTGCTCCAGCCCTCGCATCATCCTCGTGGCCTCCTCTGGACTCATTCTAACATATGAAGTTATGTTTCTCATGTAATTCAATGATAACTCAGCATTTAGGTAGATGTTTTATCCAAAGACACCAATGGGTTTCGCAGCAGGAAGACGGTGTCACTATTTTATGGACGTGGTAAAGAAATTCTTGTTCAAAAAAACCAAAATAAAATAAAATCCCAGAATGGTTTGGTTTGGAAGGGACCTTAAAGCTCATCCAGTTCCAACCCCCCTGCCAGCAGCAGGGACACCTTCCACTAGACCAGGTTGCTCAAAGCCTCATCCAACCTGGCCACAAACACTTCCAGGGAGGAGCAGCCACAGCTTCTCTGATCCCATTGACCAGGACAGGATTTCCAGGATTGAAATGCTGGAAGATTTTTTCCAGGGTGGCAGAATTAACAGAGTAAAAGCCAGCACTGCTACCTACCAGCTCACCAGTCATTCTTCTGGCCACCAGTTAAGTCATCCTTCCCCCCTCTACTGCCAGGCCCCTGTTTATCCACATTTAAAACTCACAGACTTCAAAATTACAATCACATTTTTAAAAGACCAAAATAAACAGCAGCTTGCACCAAAAAAAAAAAAGAAAAAAAAAAAAGGCAATTAGAAAGTTAGAATTCCTCCAACTTCTCGTTAGTAAAAGTTTTATAACCCTCCAACATGTTGCACTCGGGCATAAAACCTGGCAGAAGGAAAAATGCCCTTGTCTACCTTTCATAAATACAATATTTCAACTTTGGCAAAGATGGCCTGGTTCCTATTACTAGCTTTTTTTTTTTTTTCCATTTTAAATTTACTAGTTAATTTTATAGAAACAAATAAAAGGACCTGCATATTATAAATCTATTAAGGATAAATAACATAACTCTGAAAAAAGGGAAAAAAAAAAAAAAAAAACAACCCACAAGAAAAATCTCACACTTTCCCTCCAGCTCTTTCCAATTTTAATTTATATACTTTTTAAAAGGGGAAAAAAAAAAAAAAAAAAGAGCCTCTCAATTGAGCTGGGAGGTCTTCCCTTAGTCCTCAGCAAGTGGAACATGTGTGGCATCATTGTTCATACCCCCACAAGATGCAGCTTAATTGACCCATCCCTTCTTCCAGGAAACTAAATCCATTTGCTACTGATAAATAGGAAAAAAAAATTACATTTTTTTCAAAGTATATTTTTTTATCTAGCCCCAATATGAGGTTGGTAAGTGAAGCTGAAGAACAAAATTCAATAGGGTTTCAACTCTTATGCCTCCATCTGGAGTTAATGAGGTTGCACCTGCTTTTCACAAGGTGTGAACTTGACCGCCCAAAGTGCTCAAGGGAGGTACTGGTATTGCCTTGAACCAAGCTAACAGTTGGGAGATATCTCCATGAGGGATAAGGTTAAGAAACAAAACATAACTTTGTTTCATGAGGAACACGTTAGATTAAGAAAAATAAAGTCATTAAAAGTCAACACAACCAACTGTTATTGTTTTCCTACAACATCAGTGAAATTTTCAGCAAGTGAAAACCCAACTGAGTTTGCTGACCAGCAGCTCCCAGAGCGATAAGGAAGCGTCTGGATGACATGTGTTGGAGCAACGGATGAAGCAGGTTCAACTGAACTTCAGCTCATGGTTGACTTGGCCATTGTTCTCCTTTGGAGCCTTCATGGCCTGAAGAAGTTCCTGGGAAATGTTCTTCACCGCAGAACCAATCTGGTCTGCACATGGGACTGAGTAACTCCACAGAACTGCTTGGGGTGGTAGAAGATGACAACACGGCCATCGGCATATTTATAGGAACATCTTCAACAACATCAGTTTGCACGGGGCAGAAGCGTGTCATCAATTCCAGCACTGGGGTGTGGATCAAATACAAAAAAAAGAGGAAAAAAAGGGGGGAGGTGGGGAAGGGGGGGGTGGTGGAAGCACATTGCCAGCACATGTTTCTCTTTCAAAGCCTGGACCATGAGTTTTCAGTGTGGCTGTAACATCTAAGCCTACAACTGATTTCCAACTCATCAGATTTGCCTTTTCTTCTGTCTCTTCTTTACTCATCCAGGATTTACATGGATTTTTACAAGACAGGATAGCAATATGCATTAATGTCCTAATATCTGAGCTACAACTACATCTTCCAAAAGCAGAAACCAACTGCTAAGCTTCTGGTTAGAGCTTTGGGCAAAGGGAAGCAAAGAACCCGAGCTCAACTGAATTTCTACATCATGATGAGTCTTCTGAATTTCATTTCTGATTAGAAAAAAAGAGGAGAACATTTTTCTTAGCTCCTGCATATTGTTACAGAGATATTTGTTCCCATAAACCAAGGCAGCATGTCGTGTTCATCTCAGAACCTCAAAACTAGATATTTTTTTTAATGCAATCAGAGGCCAGCTGAGCAAGAAAAATTATGGGAGACAGAACTGCAGGAAATCACCTCAAAAACCAAAAAGAAACCTTGTGACACCTTCCTCAGCCACCTGCATGACCATGTCACTCAGAGCTCCCAGGGATGGACACAAGGAAGAATCACACTTAAAAAGAATCACACTTTTCTTTTTCTCCTAGCACAGTGACTAGAACACGTCAGAACAGCCCCAAAAATGTGTTGCTGTAAATAATCAGAAAATCTTCAAGGACCTGGAATCTCCTCATCCTTCCAATAAATTCCAAACAGCCTTTTCTTCCCTTTCCAAATAAAGTGGAAAAGACAGATCCTCCCATCTCCCAAACTCTTAATAGTGCTGTTCTTCAAATGCTTTGGAGATACTTCAATTGAAATCATTGAAGAAATATTAAATAGAAATTCAGGCTGAAATCTTGCAGGTCATTTAAGGGCCAGATCCACGACTGCATTCAAGTGTCATTTTCTGTTTGCTGAATAACTTCTCATTAAAGACAATGGGCATCTGGTTGCTTCAGAAGTTACGTTAGAAACCTCAACAGCTTTACCAGTCTTGTACCATGGAGCTTACACATACCTCCTCCCCACGTATTTAAATTACTCCATGAGCTAAATCATTGACTCTCTGCAGCCACAGAAGAACATTAAGTTCTGCATCCAGTTCTGGGCTCCCCAGTTCCAGAGGGACAGGGATCTTCTGGAGAGAGTCCAGTGGAGGCCACAGAGATGATGAGGGGCCTGGAGCATCTGCCTGACGAGGAGAGGCTGAGAGAGCTGGGACTGTTCAGCCTGGAGAAGAGCAGCCTGAGAGGGGATCTGATCAATGTCTATCAAGATCTGAAATGTGGGGGCCAAATGGATGGGGCCGGGCTCTTCTGGGTGGTGCCCAGTGACAGGACAAGGGGCAATGGGCACAAACTGGGACACCAGAAGTTCCAGACACACTGAAGGGAAAACTTCTTTCCTGTGAGGGTGCCGGAGCCCTGGGACAGGCTGCCCAGAGAGGGTGTGGAGTCTCCATCTCTGGAGATGTTC
>NW_010311179.1:8646-15951 GCF_000700745.2 Antrostomus carolinensis | reverse complement strand
GGGGGTTGGACTGGATGATCTCCTGAGGTCCCTTCCAACCCCACCATTCTGGGATTCTGTGAACATTCAGAAAAAATAAAGTAACATTTTTCCATCCTTGCATGATGCATCACCACCAACCATCAAGCTTAAAAGCTAACACAGCTTGATTTTCAGGTCCCAAAGTAGGCTTCCGAGTCTGACACTAATGAAAAAAAGTTCCTCCGAGCACAGTCGCAACGTGAGACGCTGAAAAACAGCAAAAAATACGCTACTAATTCCTTGCTTAGTACAAGCACACGCCCAAGATTCGCGTTGACTTTGTAGAACTACTGCAATTAAGTTATAAATTATTAAGTGAAAGATTCCAACTCCATCCAAGTCACAGAGGATATAGACACTGACTTCAGTTACCGCTCTGCTAATTGCAGGAGCACTCAACCCAAAGTTAACTTAGCGTGGAGTTAGTAAAATGTCTGATTCTTTTCCTTTTTCCAGCGATGTTTTCAAAAACACATTATTAAAGTTAACATCATGCTACAGAAATAGGCCCAGAAAGACCGAGGTGATTTCTCTGCTGCTTTTTTTTTTTCTTCCTTAAGTTGAAACATACACCTTGGGTAGCTTTTCACATACACTTATTTCAGAAGAAAGTATGTTATATATGAAATATGAACTTTTCAAGTTCACCTTGGAAACCAGGCTCGGGTTCTCATCTTGCCCCCATGAAAAAAAAAAAAAGAGCAAGGAATGGTACAGAGATGGTCCATTTAATCACTGGGAGAGTAGAAAAAGATGAAGGAAAGTAACTTCTCTGTTTCTGTAGAAGGCTTCAAGCATTTCATGATGTTTCAGGGCTCAAAAAACAAATGTCTTATTTACAGGATCCGCACTGGAAATTATCAGGTTAGATTTACCAGAGTTCAGAGACCAATTCTTACCCTGTAACTTCTTTGGGGCTTCAAGAGGTGACTTCAAGGTCATAGAATCATGGAATAATATAGGTTGGAAGGGTCCTTAAAGATCCCACCCCCCCTGTCATCTGCAGGGACACCTTTCACTAGACCAAGTTGCTCAAAGCCTCATCCAACCTGGCCTGGACTCTCTCATCTTCTACACCACAAGCAAAACACAGTCCCTTGGGTGCAGGGGAACTGTGACCAACCGTACCAACCAAAAGGCTTCACATCCCTGAAGATGTGTGTCATCCTATCTCAAATCCACACCAGGTACCTGCCCAACAGCTACCTCAATCTTAAAATATTTCCACCAGAATGGAAAGTGACTCAAATTAATGGCCTGAGTGACGCTACTGAGAGCCTTGAATTACTTTCAAACATTTTCACAAGAGAGACCTGGAGCAGCTGGAACAAGTCCAGAGGAGGCCACCAGGATGATACGAGGGCTGGAGCAGCTCTGCTGTGAGGACAGGCTGAGAGAGTTGGGGCTGTTCAGCCTGGAGAAGAGAAGGCTCTGGGGAGACCTTCTAGTGGCCTCCCAGTACCTGAAGGGGCTACAAGAAAGCTGGGGAGGGACTTTTCATAAGGGCAGTTAATGACAAAACAAGGGGAAATGGGTTTAAGCTGAAAGAGGGGAGGTTTAGATGAGATATTAGGAAGAAGTTCTTCACTGTGAGGGTGGTCAGACACTGGAACAGGTTGCCCAAGGAAGTTGTGGATGCTCCTCCCTGGAAGTGTTGAAGGCCAGGCTGGATGAGGCTTTGAGCAACCTGGTCTAGTGGCAGGTGTCCCTGCTGCTGGCAGGGGGGTTGGAACTGGATGATCTTTAAGGTCCCTTCCAACCCAAACCAGTCTATGATTCTATGATTCTATTTCTCTTGCTGTTGGTTTGATGATTCACTGAACTGCGAGGCGGTGCTACTAAAATAAAAATAGAGTGTTCATTACAGAGCAAAAAAAAAAAGAGTTTGCAGGACAGGACGTGGTTATGAACATATCACAGAGAGAATTCACTCCAGCAGTGGAAAGGGAAGCAGGGATTTACTTTCCCATCAGGCTAAAGGACTAATGCAAAGCAGTAAATCATTAATCCCAAAGACAGACAGACTTGTCTCCTGGATAGATGAAGGACAGATAGATCAGCGTTTTCTTACAAGTGAAAAGCTTCTGAACCCTCAGATGAGGAAGTCCTAGTCTTTCACAATTCTGGTTGAAACTTTATAATGAAATAAGGATAAAGAAAGATAAAATTCCAACATGACTTAAGAAGTCAGGACTTTTCTAGGCATAGAGAAGGATGCAAAACGTGAACATTTCTTCAGCTGGTAGGGATGAGAGGAAGGAAGAGAAGAAACAAGCCTGTCTGCTCCCCTAACTGGATGATGTACTTTTTTCTGTGGCTAAAAATGTACTAGATGATACTCCACAGCACAGGATTTTCCCTCACTCCTTGGTATTATCATTAGGTATGAGACAATAAAATCCTCTAACTATTCCATTTTTACCATTTTCAAGGATACCTTGCTTGGTTACAAGAACCCACCCATCAGTCTACACCCTAGAGACAGATTCACATTAGAAGGAACAACAACAACAAAAAAAAAAAGCTTTCTCAAAGACTTAACAAAGAAACCTTGACCTAGGATCTGGGAAAGGGATCTGGGAGTCCTGGTAGAAAGCAGGATGACCATGAGCCAGCACTGTGCCCTCATGGCCAGGAAGGCCAATGGCATCCTGGGGTGCATTAGAAGGGATGTGGTTAGTAGGTCAAGAGAGGTTCTCCTCCCCCTCTACTCTGCCCTGGTGAGGCCACATCTGGAATATTGTGTCCAGTTCTGGGCCCCACAGTTCAGGAAGGACAGGGAACTGCTGGAGAGAGTCCAGCACAGAGCCACCAAGATGATGAAGGGAGTGGAGCATCTCCCTGATGAGGAAAGGCTGAGGGAGCTGGGGCTCTTTAGCTTGGAAAAAAGGAGACTGAGGGGAGACCTCATTAATGTTTACAAATATGTTAAGGGCAAATGTCATGAGGATGGAGCCAGGCTCTTCTCAGTGATGCCCAATGGTAGGACAAGGGGCAGTGGGTGTGAGCTGGAACCCCGGAGGTTCTGCTTAAACTTGAGAAGAAACTTCTTTACAGTGAGGGTGTTGGAGCCCTGGGACAGGCTGCCCAGGGAGGGGGTGGAGTCTCCTTCTCTGGAGGCATTCAAGACCCGCCTGGATGCCTTCCTGTGTGATCTCATTGAGGTTCCTGCTCTGGCAGGGGGGTTGGACTGGATGATCTTTCGAGGGCCCTTCCAGTACCTGACATTCTGTGATTCTGTGATTCTGTGTGATTCTAAAGCATCTCAAAGAAAGTTCTTCTTCCCAACGGTTATTTTTAGTGTTTAAGGGAATCACCTAAAATTTCTTTGGAAAAGGATTTCACGGAGAGCTCCCCTTTGTAAGGAGAGGTCTGCAGCTCACCCTCATTGCAGGAGGATCCCTCATGGCTGGGTCATGCACTATTTTGTTGAGCCAAGAGGAGAGACATCCTGTGAGTAAGATGACAGACCAACATCTTACATACAGACACCGTCAAAAAGTTCCTGGAGTTCATTAACCTGAAAAATAATACAGGCCAATTTGTTTGCAACTTGAAAAGCCAAATAATTAGAAAGAAGAGGAGTCCGAAGATGAAGAGGAGTCCGAAGAAGAAGGTCAAAGTTTTGCCCAGTAACAGGACAAGGGGCAATGGGCACAAACTGGAACACCAGAAGTTCCAGACAAACTGAAGGAAAAACTTCTTTCCTGTGAGGGTGTTGGAGCCCTGGGACAGGCTGCCCAGAGAGGGTGTGGAGTCTCCATCTCTGGAGATGTTCAAACCCACCTGGACACCTTCCTGTGCAACGTGGACCTGCTGTAGGGAACCTGCTTTTTCAGGGGGGTTGGACTGGATGATCTCCTGAGGTCCCTTCCAACCCCACCATTCTGGGATTCTGTGTGATTCTGTAAAGTTTTGATTGCACCAGATAAAGGTTTTTAAACTCCAACACAACTCCTTGGTTTTGCACACACAACTTTAAACACTCATGGCCAGATGCATTCATAAGACTGATGAAGGTAACATGACATTCAAAACCACGCAACACGGCACCATCCCACCTAACAGGTGACCCAACCACTCACCTACTCTGCTGCCTACCCCTGCCCTATGCTGTTAGAGAACCAAAAAGACAACTGGAGTTGAAGATGAAATAATTAAGCTGTGCACATTACCCAATCCAAACTTCTTCACGTCCTTCCATCATTTAGGAGCGTCAGTCTTGGCCGAGCGATGATCGGTTACGCAAAAATGCTACTTCTGG
Organism: Antrostomus carolinensis; assembly: GCF_000700745.2. NCBI lineage: Eukaryota > Metazoa > Chordata > Aves > Caprimulgiformes > Caprimulgidae > Antrostomus > Antrostomus carolinensis. Next base: position 11,666 of record NW_010311179.1, on the reverse strand, counting down.
TACTCGAGGAGAGTAAAAACCCCATCAAATACTACAAGGGATTAAACTTCTGCAACAAATTGGACAGATAAAAAGGACTGTGGAAGGACATTGTCCTCTCATGAGTCCCAAGGGATGCGGAAGACTAATGCTAAGCCTTCTTCCAAGCAGACATTGGGATTTGCCAGACACCAGGCAGGATTTCTGTCTATGGGTCACAGCTCCTGTGTTGCCTGGCCTGGAGTCAGCAATCAGCTTCTGCCAGCCAAGACCTGGAGTAAAACAACCTTTTCCTTCTTTAAAAATAACCTTGAGAGATGTTGCGACGCAATGTGCGAAAAGGAAGTTGGCTGCTCTCCTAATTGGGGGAGAAAATTGCTATTCCAGCATGTTAAATGTGAACCAGAAGGGGAAAACGAGAGCTCTCGTGCTTATGAGGTGCTACTGTGGGAAGTTATCAATAAACTCTCCTCGAGGGTAAGGGCAACAGCCCAATTTCAACCACGTTTCACTGACCAGGGCGACTGTCTGGTCTAAGACAGAAAATTGTGCTACTTCCAGAGAGAGATGCTGAGAATACATGGAAATTTTAGGTGGTGTTAAGTGAAGCCACACATCACACATCAACAAGCTGGGTCTAGAAGATTGTAGAGAAAGCCAGGAATGGTAGCTGTAGTTCAGGAAGACAAACAGAGCACCAGAGTAAGGACTCCACCTGGAGTACTGTGTCCAGTTCTAGAGCCCCCAACACAAGAGAGACCTGGAGCAGCTAGAACAAGTCCAAAGAAGGGGCACCAGGATGATCCGAGGGCTGGAGCACCTCCCCTATGAAAACAGGCTGAGAGGGTTGGGGCTGTTCAACCTGGAGAAGAGAAGGCTCCGGGGAGATCTTATAGCGGCCTTCCAGTACCTGAAGGGGCTACAAGAAAGCTGGGGAAGGACTTTTCATAAGGGCAGTTAATGACAAAACAAGGGGAAATGGGTTTAAGCTGAAAGAGGGGAGGTTTAGATTAGATATGAGGAAGAAATTCTTCACTGTGAAGGTGGTCAGACACTGGAACAGGTTGCCCAGAGAAGCTGTGGCTGCCCCTCCCTGGAAGTGTTGAAGGCCAGGCTGGATGAGGCTTTGAGCAACCTGGTCTAGTGGAAGGTGTCCCTGCTGCTGGCAGGGGGGTTGGGACTGGATGAGCTTGAAGGTCCCTTCCAACCCAAAACATTCTATGATTCTATGACTGTTTTCTACAAGGAAAGAAAAGACAAGGATCTTCATCAGGAGGGATGGACGAGCCAAGCTGAGGAAGCGATGTGAGGTCTGTGAATGCATCAAGGGAATTTTGTACTGAAAGCTGAAAAAAAATGGGAAAGGTCTAAGTAATGCTGAGTAAAGTGGCTCAACAGGTGGGTGAATGTCAGAAGAAAGAGCAATGGGGACTCATCCACGTTCCTCACGCAACAGCAGCTTCCTTCAGTTAGAATGGCCAAACACCATCTGTTTATGCCAGGACTTCAGGAGTCCCAACACAAAGATGGTCAACTTAATGTCCAAGTAGATACTGGAATATCATGCTCTGGAGAAGATGGTTTTATGAATATATGGGGGAAAAAAGTACTTATTTATGAGGAGACAATGATCAACGTGGCCTGATCCTTTTTCCAGGAAAATTTCAGTGCTGATATTTGTCTACCTGTGAGCAAACAGGGACACAAGTTTGATGGGATATTAGGACTCTACAGGGCAGCATCTTCTATTAAACACAAGCCCTGAAAGACTTTGGTAAACAAGTTCTCCGAGTCTGTATTAAGAGCAATCTTGAAGCAGAAGAAGGAAAGCAGGGGGTGCATTATATCTAGTCCATGACTAAAACCATTCCCATGCCCCAAGCCAACCCATCATGAGATGATCAATGAAGCAATTCCCCATCATTTGCTTCTGCCATAGAGAAAGCCTATTTTCCCACAATCCTGAAGCCACTATATCTGTGACCAACATGCTTTCTCAAGAGCAATAAAAAACTCTTCATCCCTCCCTCCAGTCAGAAAAGGTAGGAAGTGCCGTCCAAAACGACCAGTCCTACCAACTAAAGGATTCTAGCACCCATGTCTTAATCAACTCTCCAGCTCCACCACAATGCCACATAAAAAAAGTGACTACAGATGTTAACCTCAGATCTAGAAAAGCTGTGGTGTCACGCACGAGCTTTGTAGGTCTTCTCAAAAGAGTTACCAAAGATAAAACAATCTTTCCATCTTCAATTTAAAAGGGACTTCTGGGCTATGTTCTGCCTTAAAAGCCAATATAAATTTGCATTTCTCCCTGGAGGTTCTTAGTACCAAAGGGTTCCCATTGGGTTGTAACAATGCTACTTGCCCTTTTTCACGAAACAATGACAAATTCTAGTTCTCTTGATGGATGCTTATCCTCTACAGAAGTCAACAGCAAAAATGTGAACTGAGCATCACGATCTTCTCACAAAATTGTTTATTTTCCTCAGCGGAACGTGATGAAGAACTCAGCAATAACTAATGAAGATGTGTTGAAAGAGATAGTGATCTCAACATAAAAGGCACCTCAGGTTCCTCCCAAGCCCTTCTAGCAAAGTGGATCTTTGCTTTTCTGTAGGGCTTCTGGCAGAGATTTCATTTCTAGTTTTGTCAAGATTGCCCAGTAAAAAAGGCTTTAGAGGAAAAACAATAAAAAGGAAAGAAGTTAAGGCAGTTCAGAGCCTAAGAAGTCAGGCAAACTTCAGAAAACCATTCATCTTCTGAACGAACCCACCAAAAAAGACATTTCAGTGGCTCTGACACAACAGTCATCCTTGTGGGAGGTCTAGTGAAAATTCTCAGTGCCTAGGACTTACAAAGCAGGGAGGAAGATAAGGCTGCTTGGCAGGGACACCCAAAAAAAAAGCAATTGTCTTTTAACAGAGATAACAAGGGCAAAATTTGGGTGACAGAGCACTGGACAGGCTGCCCAGAGAGGGTGTGGAGTCTCCATCTCTGGAGATGTTCAAACCCACCTGGACACTTTTCTGTGCAACCTG
>NW_010311179.1:0-8611 GCF_000700745.2 Antrostomus carolinensis | reverse complement strand
GAACCTGCTTTGTCAGGGGGGTTGGACTGGATGATCTCCTGAGGTCCCTTCCAACCCCCACCGTTCTGGGATTGTGTGAAAATTCCTTCCACCCATTTATAGCCAGAGGCAGCTCGGCCTGTCTAAAGCAATGGGTAGAGGTGGTACCTCAATACTTAAGATCCTCTACCTAGTTCAGGAAGGAGAAAGATTCCAGGAAGACCACAAAAACTATAATCACAGACTGGTCTGGGTTGAAAGGGACCTTAAAGATCATCCAGTTCCAACCCCCCTGCCAGCAGCAGGGACACTTTCCACTAGACCACGTTGCTCAAAGCCTCAGCCAACCTGGCCACAAACACTTCCAGGGAGGAGCAGCCACAGCTTCTCTGGACAACCTGGGACACTGTCTCACCACCCTCACAGGAAAGATTCCTACAGACCTCCTGGCCACTAAGAGGTATGGGAAACAATGCATAGTACAATTGAACCAACCCAAAAAGTTTCCTATAACAAAGAGTTTTGGTCCTCAGCAGAAAACTAGAACTGATTACACTGGACTTTTACCCATTCACAAGGTAATAAGTATTTGTTGATAATTACAGACACTTACAAAGTAGATTAGAGCCATCACTCTTAAGCAAGGAGACCTAAACCAAGTGGAAGGAGACCTAAACCAAGTGGAAATATGTTGTATCCAGCTGAGGACTCACACCAAGGATCCCGCTTTGCCGTTCACATCCCTCAAGAAACATGAAAACACGGTAACATCAAGTAGAAATTTCACATCCTTATCTGCAAGTACTGCATCTGCTGCATGCTACACCTGAATGTCCAAGAGACCCATGAAAAACAGACATTTTACATCACTTTCAAACAAGTCCCACAACAGAAATGACCCTGGAATAAATACAAAGCAAAATCATTATGTGGATTATCTCATATAATGGTCTGGGTTGGAAGGGACCTTAAAGATGACCCAGTTCCAACCCCCCTGCCAGCAGCAGGGACACCTTCCACTAGACCAGGTTGCTCAAAGCCTCATCCAGCCGGGCCTTCAACACTTCCAGGGAGGAGCAGCCACAACTTCCTTGGGAAGTGTCATCAGCACTCACATCTTGGATCATTCGTTATAACTCTAACAGGTTTTAAGCAACATGGAAACTACCTTCAGGAAATTAACTTTTCCCTCTTCCCTGGCCTCAGGAGGCAAGAAGTAAAGAGCAACTTTCTATGGTGGAGATGTCAATGAAACTCCCAATGCTGGGCACCAGCTCCATCAAGTCCTTGGCCTTGGGCACAATTCATTTTGATGAGCCAAAACCCAGAAGCACAGCAACCACTTGCTTGGTTGCCCAGGATGATTTAAACCATGTGAAACACGTATGTGAGAGAAGTTTTGCACCCAGAAGCACGACCACTATTAGCCAGCAGCTTTGAGAAGGGTTTTGGAGTTCATAGATAAGCAAAATTAACAAACCAATTACTATCTTTGACAAACTTCCATCAAGCAAGTCTTCCTATTCGACTTCTCCATCCCATTCATCTGACAGAAGCTGGACATCTAACCATCCAACCTGCCTCCTGCAGCGGGTAGATCAGCTGAAACGGGTTTCCTGGCTCAGATTCTGAGTTGAGCAGATGCAACAGTGACCGGTGAAGGTTAAAGAAGAACAAAGATGGGTAAACTCCAAATTTCCTCCTCTCATCCCATTTTTCTTTGCAGCAAGGAGAGCTTCCCCATCACCACAGCTTTCTCCCAGCACCTGATTCTTTCTCGAAAGGAGTAATTTTGTTGGACGCTTGTCATTTTACAGAAGCAGAGCCAGAATATCTGATAATACTGCTCAACCTCCAGCTTGTAATAAAAAATTTTAATCCTAAATATTTTACAAAGACATCCTGCAGAATAAGAGAATCAGAATGGTTAGAAAAGACCTTTAAGATCATCGAGTCCAACCATGAACCCAACACTACCAATTCCACCTCTAAACCATGTCCCTGAGCACCTCATCTATCCATCTTTTAAATACCTCCAAGGATGGGGACTCCACCACTGCCCTGGACAACCCCTTCCAATGCCTCACAACCCTTGCAGCAAAGAAATTCTTCCTCACATCCAATCTCAACTGCCCTGGGTACAACTTAAGGCCGTTTCTTCTTGTCCTGTCCCTTGGTCCTTGGTTGAACAGACCCACCCCCACCTCTCTCCACCCTCCTCTAAGGGACTTGCACAGAGCCACAAGGTCTCCCCTCAGCCTCCTTTTCTCCAGCCTCAACACCCCCCAGTTCCCTCAGCCACAAGGGAACTCAGCACACTTGTGCTCCAGACCCTTCCCCAGCTCCGTTGCCCTTCTCTGGACACGCTCCAGCACCTCAACTTTCCTGTAGTGAGGAGTCCTTGTTTTGTAGAAAAATCTTGTTTTGTAGAAAGCAGATATGACAATTTTTGATGCAAAACTTGACTTTGTTGTTCTTTAATGGTGTTTAATTTTTTACAAGACAGCAAATAAATCTTGTACCAGGTAACAAGAAAACAAGAAAACTCAGAAAAAGGTCTAAAAATGACAATACCAAAGACTGATGTGGGGTGGAAACCACGTCTCAGTGTGTAAGAACCAGGCATTTCTGTGCCTCACAGCTACTTTGCAGACTTTTCAACATCTTTATATTCACATAGTTCTCAATTGATATAAAACAAATGTCTAGAGACACTGGAAAAGTCTTAGAGAGAAGAGTCGGTAACAAAAAAAGAAGTTCCCACGATAAGCCAAAGGGCAGAAATCATCAGACACTGCTTCAGAAATATTCTGACATTCAAATGTACAGTAGGTTTTGATTATATCTCAATAAAGAGTCATATATATGGGCATTTTTTTTTTCCTAATTTACTAGATTGCTTCTTTAAATTATAAGCTAAGTTGGGTTTTTTTTTAAGAAAAAACTCTTTAAAAAAAAATAATAATTAAAAATAGAAACAGCACTGCAGTAAACAGTTGGAAAATTTTCGGAGTCGATTGTTTATAGGGACTCCAACTGATTTTAATGAAAAATATGGTTATAATTTTAAAAAGCCAGCACTTTTATGTTTTGCATAAGGAAAGTCCCTACAATGCAACCTCCGGGGCAATTTTTTAAAGGAAAAAAAATAAAAAATAATAATAATAAAAAAAAAAAATCTCAAATGGTCGCAGGGCTCTCTGGCCAAAAGCCCTCCTAGAAAACCAAAAGATGTGGGTTACAAACTATTTCAAGTATCCACAACAAGTGAAACTGGATGTAGAAAAGTATGTTCTCAACATTTACTTCTGTTTATGGTGAAACTGGAACGAGATGACCCCTACCAACATATTGTGTGAACGGGTAATTAACCAGCTGCAGATGGAGAACAACTGCTTGATCATTTACATTTGCAGCGTTGATCATTTCCATCCAAGCTCAAGGAAAAGGTCATCTGGGGGGTAATCTGGGACGGTCCCTCCCATCAGAGCCTCCAAATTCATCCCCAACTCTACAGGCTTGATCCAGCCACAGAGTTCGCTGTAGTGACCTGCTCTGGAAAGATGCTGGGTTGGTGCAGGACATCTCCTGGTGTAGGACATCTCTCTGGTGGAAGAGAGGTTCAGGTCCTTCTCCCATGGGTGCCTGTTGCATGTTGGTTCTTCTGTATGGTCTCCCTCATGTCCACCATCGCAGCCCTCTTCTACTAACTCCACTACAAACATTATCCCAGTTTGGTTTCATGTTGCTGTGAAGGTTACAGGAAAGATCTCCAAGTGACTCTAACTGGACATGGACAAGCCTGTAGTCGTGGTGTCTTCATCTTCCACAGTAACTTGGGATTTCCTCCACGTTTCCAGGTCATTCATATGAAATTTTCAGCTTCCCACTACAGGCACTGCCACCTCCACCAACTTTGCAGAGCACACACAAGGCAACACCATGTTCTTCTGTATCTCCTGGAAACTTATGCTGCTCTGATGTGGACAACAGCACTTCTGAAGCTGGTGTGAAGGCAGCATTTATCCTTTTTAAATCACTCCCAAGCTAACACGGTACTAACCTTTGGGATGTAACACACCAGTGTCCTGGGGCGCATTAAACAGAGCGTGGGCAGCAGGTTGAGGGAGGTTCTCCTCCCCCTCTACTCTGCCCCAATGAGGCCACATCTGGAGTGTTGTGTCCAGTTCTGGGCTCCCCCGTTCCAGAGGGACAGGGATCTTCTGGAGAGAGTCCAGTGGAGGCCACAAAGATGATGAGGGGCCTGGAGCATCTGCGTGACGAGGAGAGACTGAGAGAGCTGGGACTGTTCAGCCTGGAGAAGAGCAGCCTGAGAGGGGATCTGATCAATGTCTATCAAGATCTGAAATGTGGGGGCCAAATGGATGGGGCCGGGCTCTTCTGGGTGGTGCCCAGTGACAGGACAAGGGGCAATGGGCACAAACTGGGACACCAGAAGTTCCAGACAAACTGAAGGAAAAAATTCTTTGCTGTGAGGGTGTTGGAGCCCTGGGACAGGCTGCCCAGAGAGGGTGTGGAGTCTCCATCTCTGGAGATGTTCAAACCCACCTGGACACTTTCCTGTGCAACCTGGTGTAAGGAACCTGCTTTGGTAGGGGGGTTGGACTGGATGATCTCCTGAGGTCCCTTCCAACCCCACCATTCTGTGATATGGGAAGTTCAACATGAGCTGAGGTTGTTCAGACATCAGAGACCTGGAGACGATGCTCCTTCACTATAGAAGCACCATCTGCTAAATGCCAATAAATCCTCAAATCAGGATCCCCTCCGTTAGTGTCTGTCTGGAAAGAGTTTTTAAGCAGCAGCCACATTTTATATCACTTTTTTGATCACTAAAATGCAAGTCACCATGAATTGATCACAATTCTATATGCAACCAAAACCCATTGAAATTAGGAATTAAATAGCACAACCAATAATATAGATTATATATACACAGATGTATATACACACACACTTTTAAAAAGGGCCAGTTTCATCAAGCTGAAAACAATTACGAGCCAAATCAGTTGGGAAAAAGAACGTAATCAGAAAAACATGAAGACTAATTGAAAATTGTTTAAGAACATTTTAACTAGATGCTCCAAAAAAGCCACAATCCCACAACTGAAATAAAAAGGCAGCCACGCTAGTTAAAAGGCAACCTGGCACAGACGGAAGTTAAAGAGGCAATAAAATAAAGAAAATAAATAAAATTTAAAAAAAAAAAAAAGAAAAAAGAGAAAGGGAACAGGACAAATGGAATAAAGAAAAAAGCTCAAGCTGACAAACAGAAATCTGGTGTTAGAATGGGAAGCAAGAGGATAGATGAAGAAATCAACGATGGATTCAGTTAAGTTTATCAGTGATTTCTTTTTTTTTTAAGCACATTAAGGGTAAAATTTGCTTTGTCTAGTAAAAGGAAGGGGTTGGTTTTGGGGGTTTTTGTTGTTGATTTTTTTTTTCCCTGTAGAAATGTAGAACCAGAAAGAAATTATTCAATATTATCTTACTCTGCATTGCTAAGAGAGATCATCACATCACAGACATGCAGGACACTCGTCCTCTTGCGCTGCTGTGCAATGAAATGGCAGGCAGGAGCACGAGACATTTTTACTTCAGTACAATTTAGATGTAGAAGCATGGAAATATTCTCCTAACTTCTCCCAATACACTGGATTAAGTTCTGGTATTCAAATTCAAGTAGGTTGGTGAAAAAATCTGCTCTGGTTTTATACCCCAGTAGATGATCAGAATAGAAAAATGTGATGTTTTTTTTCATGGGGAAGGAGAACTTGACTGATTTCTTCCACCACAGCAAAGGTTAGCGACCTGTAAGTACTCAGCCAGCAAACTTGGGTCTGCAATTTAATGCCACAAAATCAAAGTATTTCAAAGAAAGCCAAAGATAGACTAGAAATTAGGTCCATGTTATTATCAACAAGAGAGATTAAGTATATAGACACATCAAGTGCAAAGTACCTTAATATTTGGAGAGAGTAGAAGGCTGAAGACTATCTTGGCAATTATTTTCCACTGATTGTATCTGCAATCCTTTGGAAATGAAACGAATAAACATTAAATAAAAAGAGGAAATGACAACGAAGCAAAGAAGACTGAGAGCAGACAGGCAACAAAAATTCAAGGAGAACAGAAGTAAATGGCCCAGAAACCTGCCAATGACACCAAATTAAGATATTTCTACAAATGAAGACAACAAACTTCAAGGGCATTTTAAGGGAAAATAAATCCACAACTGATATACTGGGAAGGACTGATCAGGGGACACATGAAGAAAAGACTGAAAGGTGAGGAGGGGACAGAAAGGTGAAGTATCTGCCTGGGAGCCCAGAGAGTGGTGAAAGCTGAAGGAGAAGCAGTCATGAAAGACAACAGCAGAGCACAACATGAGTGTCTGAGAAGTGGCTGGTGAACAGCTGCAATGGTTGAAGGGTAGAGGGGACAACATGGGTTGCCCAGCTCTACAAGGACCACAGAAATCCATTAGCACCTTTCTACAAATTACACAGAATCACAGAATTGCCTGGATTGGAAAAGTCCTTTAAGATCATCGAGCCCAACCATGAACCCAACACTGACAAGTCCCCGACTAACCCATGTCCCTCAGCACTATGTCTACACAACTCTTCAATCCCTCCAGGGATGGGGACTCCACCACTGCCCTGGACAATGTGAAATGTGAATAGCCCTTCACTCCAAGAAGGACATGGAGGTGCTGGAGCATGTCCAGAGAAGGGAACGGAGCTGGGGAAGGGTCTGGAGCACAAGTGTGCTGAGTTCCCTTGTGGCTGAGGGAACTGGGGTTGTTGAGCCTGGAGAAAAGGAGGCTGAGGGGAGACCTTGTGGCTCTGTGCAAGTCCCTTGGAGGAGGGTGGAGAGAGGTGGGGGTGGGTCTGTTCAACCAAGGCCCAAGGGACAGGACAAGAGGAAATGGGCTCCAGTTGTGGCCAGGGCAGTTGAGATGGGATGTGAGGAAGAATTTCTTTGCTGCAAGGGTTGTCAGGCATTGGAAGGGGTTGCATATAAAGCATGGGACACCAGAATGGGATGAACACAGCACAAGGACCCAAGGGGAGAACGTGCATGGACAGGATTTCTCTTAAGATCTGCATTAGGTAACACTTAAAAACGTTCAACTATTCATTGCAAATTTTCAAAGCTTATGAGATCAGAAAATCAACAGCATTGTACCTCGAGTTGTTTCACCACCTTTAGTCAATGTATCTGGAGACACCTAACACCCACTGTGCACTGTCTGAGTTTGGTCTGTCGACCTTTCAGATGTTGTGAACATTTAAATATAAATGGCAAGCTTCTTGATTAAAATGAAAACTTTTCCTATAGAAAAATTGTTGTTCTTTAAGCTGTCCAAACTCCTTAGTCTGGGCTGAGAACACGCAGAACACCCTTAAGCCTGGAGATGGTTGGTTTGGTGGTGGAAAAAATGTATGTATGAAAATATATAGTAACAAAGAGTGAAAATTCAGAGGGGTACCAAGACCATGTCTCATCCTTAATGGTACCATTTGATACCAGGCAATGGGAATAATTCAACAAAAATAAATATATGCCAGAGACAACCAAAGAAATACTTTCCTAGTAAGCCAAACTGTGGTGCGTACAACGCTGACCTCTCCCCCCAAGGTCAGTCCTCCTCCGTGAGTCAGAACTTGATTCATTTTCCCGTAACACGGGGAGTTTAACAATCCAAGAATTTTCAAGTTTCATCAAAATCCATAAACACTTTTTATTCTATCCAGAAGAACATTGAACTTGGCGGGACAGAGTACCACAGCGGTGGCCCTAAGTCAAGAAAAATCCTCTTTTAAAGAGTCAAATCATCTCCCAGGAGTTAAATGAAGTAGGTCTGGAAAATGGGCATCTACTCTAAAAACAAATATTCTCCTTTGTCATAAACAAAATAGCCATAAAAAGCTCGTAATTATTCCACATTTACATTAACAGCACGTTAAAAACATGTCAACCTATTAGGTGAGTGAAGTTCTCCAGATGGGACAAATTGGCAAACTGAGGCACACGTGGATTAATAACTTGCCCAAGGCCACACAACGAGCACTATCAGACTCAAAAATCAGAACACCAAAATCTTTAGCTGCCAGAGTTGTGCTCAACTTATTTTTTCTTTAAACTCCTTTTCTTTTTTAATTTGGTCTTCACCACAAGAAGAAAAACATAAAGTATGAATCTATTATTCCTATAGACATAAAATTTTAAGAGATCGCAGTAGTCAGGTAGTCTGACATCTTGAACAAGGCAGACGAGGAGTCATCCACTAATTAATAGCTACTTCAAGGTCAGCAGTTGTGGTTGAACAGGAAAATAAAGCTTTTAAAAGAAAAAAAAAGTCATTCTGATTTTAAAGTTTTTCCAAGGATGATGCAACATCCACCACAAATCTTGATGGATTGTTCCAGGAGCTCATTACCTCCACTCCCATGCCTTTACCCAGCTTTGACCTTCACCATTGCATCTATCAAACCCTTCTTATCTTAAAACTGTAGCTACTACCAGTCTTTCCTAAACACCCATCCAGAAAAACACAGGTTGTAATCCTTCTTTAATAAATTATAATAATAATATAATATATAAT
>NW_010311178.1:0-39730 GCF_000700745.2 Antrostomus carolinensis | reverse complement strand
TCAAATACCCTTTCCCATGGGATTTCCCCTAGCAATTGCTTGAAAAGGCCAAAGTTGACCCTTCTGAAGTCCAGGGTTGTGATTCTGCTTGGAATTCTGTTCCTGCCACATGAGATCCTGAACTCCACCATCTCATGGTCGCTGCAGCCCAGGCAGTCGTCAACCTTTACTGCTTCAACCAGACCCTCCTTGTTAGTGAGGATGAGATCCAGCAGCGCTCCTCTCCTAGTTGGTTCATCCACCATTTGCATCAGGAAGTTATCATCTATGCACTGGAGGAACCTCCTGGATTGTGGGTGGCTGGCTGAGTAGTCCCTCCAGCAAACATCAGGGTAGTTAAAATCCCCCATGACAACCAGGGCCTGTGATTGCGAGGCTGCTCTCAGCTGCCTGAAGAAGGCCTCATCAATTTCCTCACCCTGATCTGATGGCCTGTAATAGTTCTTCAGAGTGTTGCTTTTGTCCTTGCAGGAAAAATGAAAATTAATTAATGTCAGTTTTCATATATTTTTATATAGTTTATATTTTGGATTCTTAATATTTAATATATACTTTACTTCAGGTTTATGTGTATTCATAGAAAATCAGGTGTTTTCCCAGCAGTCCAAAACTCTCCAGAAGAAATTTCATTTTTGCACTACAAAATTAGTTATAATTACCAGAAACCAGGGAATGAACTGTGTGATTAACCACCAGCAAAGAGCATGAGTAGATGGTTGGTTAATTTATGATCTTGAATCCAGGAGAAATAGTTCAAGAAATTGTTTCACTTTCCAAGTAAGAAGTTTTTGCAGAATGCTGTTTTATAGTTTAAATGCTATTATTTTGTGTTCCATGATGATTGATGAAACCAATATACAGTCATTTATATACTGATAGATTAGACCTGGAGAAAAGCCACAAAAAGTAGTATTCCTGTAGCTGGAATCTGAGAAAAATCTAAAGCCTCCAAACAGTAGAAAGTTACTTACAGCATTTCAAGATTGATTAACTTCTGTTTGATTGATGTGTGCTTATTCCAGAAGATTCACAAAACATAATTTCATTATTTGTCTTAGACTCTTCTATTTGCTTATGTGAGAACCTGGACAAATGCTCTATTAAACTACTTTTTTATGAGTTCTATTTCACAAGAAACTCAATATCTTATTTCCAACAGCAAACAAAAATTGGGTTTGATATTATATTTACCACTGCAATAGCTATAGCTAATTTAGTTATAGCTAAAGGAGTTCATTAATCCTGTATAATTCTTTCACTTCCTAAATATACTGCACTAAATATTGTGCACTCTAAAATATTTAGTTGACAAACTTCAGTAAAATTGAACATTTGCACTTCAATCTAGCTTATATAAACTGTAGTTTACGGTTCAAGCCTAATGTTTTGAGTATATACTCTCTAGAACAAATAACAAAAACCAAATGGAAAACAGTGGCATTATTTATATATTTTGTAAAATAAGCTATACGCTTATTGGTCTTTACTTCTGTTAGTCTGGAATATCCTCTTACATCACTTCTCTCATTCTTTCATAAATTCCTCTCAAATATGGAGATACATAACATGCTTTCAAATAAACTTAACCCAATAAACCATTTATTGAGAAAGACAGCAAGATAGCTGTTGTCTTCAAACAATCAGGACAGGGAGGGACTTAAATGTTTCACGTAATGTACAAAGTTCAGCATTTAAAACCATCCTCATGAAAAAAACTTGTGTCAATATCTTCTTGTTGTGGAACCTTTCATGGGAGAAAAAGCAATGCACAGATTGTATATGCTGGAAGGATTCATCTCACATAAAATTTCCCTTTGGTCTATGCAATCCATATATCTTCAGAGTCTCCACAGCAGTGCCTTTTTCACTGAAGTATTATCTGTCATACTCCATAATGAGGTCCACTTTCACAAGTGTATTGTATAGATTTTTGTAACAGCACTTCATTGGTTTTGTAATCCTTTTTCCTTAAGAGCAGTCACGCTGTTACGAAAAGTTCAATACTTTGGAAAACAGAAAGGTTATATGGCATTCAAGTTTCTTTTGTGGTCCTTCAGGCTGCAAAGTCTCTACAGCTTACTGCTTATGGTTCACCTCTCCATAGAAGTTTTCTTATTGTACACACACAATAAGAAATATTTTCTTAATTCTGACCCTCTTATTCTGTTCAGTGTGGTGCTCCAAAGAGATGCCCTGCTTGTTGGCTGACTCTGCTATTGCTGCTAGTTATGCCATAACCTTCTGAGTTCCTTCTGTTTCCATGCTCTCTGTATGAGACGTATAAGGTACTGTGAATATATCACATGCTCCAAACTCAAGTGATTTCACATATGTACTTACTTCCAGGGTCTTAACCTCAAATACTGCAGAACACACTGAGACCAAAGACAATTGAGAATATATGTTCCTGTATTAACATTTTGCAAAAGATATGAAGACCATGAGGGAGCAAGTGAAAACGTAACAGAAAATGAACATCAGCTGAAGAAAATCTGATATTTGGGACAAGTTTTCTTCTTTCTAGCTTCACATCACTATATTACATCCATACAAACTCAATGTACCTCAAAGCTGGACCTTGCTTAGTATGTGTGTGAGATGGTGTAGTGGGTTGACCCTGACTGGATGCCAGGTGCCCACCAAAGCTGTTCTATCCCTCCCCCTCCTCAACAGGACAGGGGAGAGAAAAAATATAATGAAAGGCTCGTGGGTAGAGATAAGGACAGGGAGAGGTATCAATCACCAAGTATTGGCACAGGCAAAACAGACTCAACCTGTGGAAATTAGTTTAATTTATTATCAATCAAAATCAGAGTAGGTTAATGAGAAAATAAAAGCCTAAATCTTAAACCATCTTCCCCCCACCCCTCCCTTCTCCCTGTGCTTAACCTTTGTCCCGATTTTCTACCTCCTCCCCACCAGCAGCACAGGGGGACAAGGAATGGGAGCTGCGGTCAGCTCATCACGTGTTATTTCTGCCACTCCTTCCCCCTCAGGGGAAGGACTCCTCACACTCTTCCCCTGCTCCAGCATGGGTTCCATCTCACAGAAAACAGTTCTTCATGTACTTTTCCAGTGTGAGTCCTTCCCATGAACGGAGGTTCTTCACAAACTGCTTTAGCATGGGTCATTTCCATGGTGTGCAGTCCTTCAGGAATGGATTGCTCCAGTGCAGGTCCCCCCGGGGCCACAAATCCTGCCAGCAAATCTTCTCCATTGTAGGTTCCTCTCCACAGGGCCACAGGTTCTGCCAGGAGCTGGCTCCAGTGTGTACTTCCCATGGGGTCACAGCCTCCTTCAGGCATCCACCTGCTCTGGCGTGGGGTCCTCCTTGGGTTATAGATGGGTATCTGCTCCACCATGGACCTCCATGGACTGCAGGGGGACAGCCTGCGTCACCCTTCACCACAAGTTGAAGGGGACCACTTCATGGTCTTCACCACAAGTTGCAGGGGAATCTCTGCTCTGCTGCCTGGAGCACCTCCTCCCTCCTCTTCTTCACTGACCTTGGTGTCTGCAGGGTTCTTTCTCTCATATATTCTCACTCCTCTCTCCTGCTGCAAAAATGCACAGGTTTTATTTTCTCTTCCCCTTCTTAATTATGTTATCACAGAGGTGCTACCACCATTGCTGATTGTCTCTGCCTTGGCCAGTGGCGGATCCGTCTTGGAGCCGGCTGGCATAAGGGAAGCTTCTGGCAGCTTCTCACAGAAGCCACCCCTATGCCCCCCCGCTACCAAAACTTGGCCATGCAAACCGAATACAGATGGCATAAAAGTTGTATTGTGATCATTCTGTCTCCTGAAAGCTGGAAAAGGAACATCAGCATTTTTTTTTCTTAAAAGACTGAGATCTTTACAAAACTGCTGTGAAGACAACTGTGGGAAAATAACTTAAAATCTTCAGCTGAGATGAGAAGCTGAAATCTAAAACTATTTATTAGCCTTGTTCCTCCTCAACTTCAGCAACAAGTACCACCCTAACTTGGAATTCAGATATCCTCTGATATCTGAAAAAAAACAGTGACTACAAAAACAAAACAAAACAAAACAAAACAAAACAAAACAAAACAAAACAAACAGTGACTACATTCCTACAGAATACAAGACAGAATTGCACTTTTTTTTTTTTAAATTTCAAAACTCAGTTGTTGACCCTTTTCTGAAATCTGCCAGATATGGTTTGCATTTCATTATGCATGGTCCAAGCTTATGTGTTTCAAGCTCTGGAATATTCTGATTGCCATAAAGGAAGAAGTGGAAGTTTCTTCATTCTCTCCTATGGAAGTTGTTTCACTTTGCTTAATGAATTAAAGAATCTCTGTGCCAGAAAAGCAACACAGATATCATGCTATAAATTAACAAATTCATACAGGAAGAAACGTCAAATAAATACAGGCTAAATATTACAATAATCTTTATAGCAGGAACTGTAACCTGCGTCTCCTCTACTCTACCTAACAACTAAATGTCAAATTACAGCAATAGTACTGTAATAGACCAGAACAAACTCATTTGGTCTGGTCTAGTGACTTCTGCAAAATGCCAAACAGTTCTAGTTGTTCCTTCCTCATCAAACTGAGCCAAGGGGTGCTTAACTGAGATTTGAGTATTAACTTATTTCATGTACCAAGGTGTGACTTTGTCCTACAGGGGCAGATGAACTAAGTCTGATTCACCTGGCCAGGGGAATAACTCCTGTATCTTCAAGCTTCACGTGAAAGACACTTCAAAATAATCTGTATGATGTGAATTAAGCATCGAAGTATTCAGCTTTTTCACTACAGTCTAGCAAAGACCTTAAAAGAAATGGGTCCTTGATTCATTTTAATGGGAAAAAAAAACAAAATCCTAATTAAAAAGTGAACACCATCATTGCTAGCTATTTAAGTATTGATTAAAGAACATAAAAGAAATAGGAAAGATCACATTATGACAATGTGATTTTGTCATGAGTGCATTTTGGTATACTTGGCCTTGGGTTAATGAGTAGTTTGAGAGAGCATAATCACTTATTTTTCAAGCTTCCTAAGGCATGAATTTTACCTCCAGAACTGTGTGTTTTCTACTTCTAGTTGGCTGAATTTAAGCGCAAAGAAAAAAAGTCTTTGAAAGTAGCACTCTTTATAGAGTGCTTTAATTTACAGGCAGCAGTATTTAGACTATGCACAGTTTGTATTTCACATACAGTTAATGTACTATACTTACAAGGTAACTTTTTTGTTATGTTAAATATAAAAAATAAATATTCTGGTATACAGAAAAAGCTTTGGAAAGACTTATCTATGCAATAGTATTTTCATAATTACTTTATCTATACATATGTATGCACATATGCTTCAGCTATTGTATATTCTCTATATATCTTCTGTTTCTGCTGCAGTAAAGTGTGCATTTTATAAAAATGTATAATTGCAGAGGACATTGTTTAGTCATGTACCCAGTTATCTATACTAATGTAAGATCAAGTATATTTAGTTTAACTCTGACATGTCTGCCATATCTTCCTATTATCCAACTAGTTTAAGCAAATTGAAACTAGATTCCATTTGTCCAAAAATAATACTGTCTGTCTTAATCACACCAGAGTCAATTTCTACAACAATCTGGATTTCTAGAATTGACAGCATTTTTTAGTTCCTACATTGAGAAACAAAATTTTAAAAGAAAAAAAATCAAAAGCCAATATATTAGAAAAAGTATTTTCCTATGTTGTCATGCAAAAAATTTAGGTAAGGTTTCAATCTGAGACATATTATTTACATTCATTGTAATATCTTCTTATTCACTTGTTACAGCACTGTAGGCAATTGCATTCCACAGTTAACCCTACAGGTCTTGGCTACAGATTCATTCTTTTTTGACCTATTATAATTGGCTAAGAAAAAGCTTAACTTCCAAATACAGTCTTGGTTTCTTCCTTTAGGTTTCCTTGTGTCCTTCCGCTAAGGAAAGGAGCAGAGATATAACCAAGAAAAAATTGCTGCCTGTTGAAATTTAATTACTGGAATAAAGTGAGACTTAGGAGAAGTTTGCCCCATCTCATTTCATAAACTGACAGCTGCAGCTACTTTCCTACTTGCAACCCAAATACATTTTACTTGAAGTTTTTGAATGGCAAAAAATACCAAACCCCATCATTTCACCTTAATTCCAAAATGACTTTGTACAGTAAAATCATACAGCAGGGAGTCCACATATTTTACCAAAAAATCTTGATTTTATGGCCAGTATGTCTTGAACAGAAAATGTTTCTGTTCAAGATTTTTCACAATGATTACCTATCTCAGAAAGATTTTTTTTTTTCCTAAAAGTTTGAAGTTACCTGAAAATAAAAATTTGAGGTATTTGGAATTGAAGTAAAACTTCTACTTAGTTATGGAAAAATCAAATATTGTGATTAAATGTTTGTAAATCAGTTTATTCTAGTCAGTCTTTGAATTTAAATTTATTCTTTAGTCTTCAATATGCTACAAATTGAGACTCTCCAGCTATATTATCTATACTTAGGCTTAAAAGGGACATATATTTCATTAAGACAGATCTGCAAATAAATTATGTTCACTTAGAATAAACTATGTTCATTTAAACCACAGCTCACTTTCATAAGGAGTTCAATTTCTTATCAATATTTATTTATTAAAAGATTTGTATGCAATGGAAATGTGTTTGTCACCAGCAAGAAAGCTTGCTACTCTAAAACATTCAGTCACAGGTGACAGTCATATCCTGCCTCTTAAATTGTTTCACAGGGGAAGTTTCACTGGACTCTGAGGCTCCAGGCACCCAGCTCCTGCTAGTCAGCTATGATGAATTGAAAGATACCTTAATTTTCTCAGGGAGCAATATTCTATGGCAACGTCTTATGGACAGCTTAAGTCATTGTAACTGGTAGAACTGACATACACCTACCCACTTCAGCCACGTTACCCTCCAATAGGTTTATTTATCAAATAATCCTCCCTAGGAAGTAATTTATGTGTTGTCAGATTTCATAGCATCTCATATATCCATCATTACTTTTATATCCTGTGGCAGCAGATATACAGGAAAACACACATCGGTGGTGCAGGGAGCATATCTGCAAAAAAATTGCATATGGGCAGCTAAAGTAGAAATTAATCAATACGTCCTCAGTCAGCTATACCTTTGTTATATATTGCCACTACAAATTACAGTGTTTGCTCTCTGGTCTATTATTGTCAATAAACTAGCTTGTCTTAAAATCTTATCTTTAGTGACTTCTCAGTGTCATGAGAAAACTTAATGAGATCAAAACAAAGTGTACGCACAGCTGCAATACTCAATCCTTTGAGGCCAGGATAGGATACAAACCTATACTGGATGTCTTCAGTGTTAATAGTTACCAGGATGCCTGGCAGAATATTACTTAGGAGAATGGACACAGAAGAAACAGCAATAATTTATTATTTCAGGAAAGCTGCTGAACACAATTTTACTATAAAAACTATCTTTCACCACTTAAATAAGAAAAAAAAAATCTTGGTTACACTTCAGACCCAAATACTTATATTTAATTAGCCATTGTAAGGCAGAAACATCAACAACACTAAGTTTGGAAGAGAAATTTAATGTTAGGCAGACCATTTTGTCTGTTCAAAATTTAGCCTCTCTACCTATCATCTTCTCTCTGCAATAACTGTGGAAAAAGCCTTTGAAGAAACTAAATCACAATAAATTTTCTAAATAGCAAAGCACTGTAATGCAAGCTGAATTATCACTAATACAACTGCTGTCAATGTTTAATCACTTCAAAAGTGTTTTCAACACAAATGTTTTGAACACACTCGATTAAATGGCCTGGAAATATAAAGACCAGTACTATGAGACAGTTTGCAGGAAATTGCTTGATGGAAAATATTGCTTATATTAATCTTAAATAGCTTACAGACTATCAACATAGAGGAAAAATCTTTACAATCTTCAGCATAAATTGAAGTTAGGCATAGTGCCTGGATGGCAAGAAAACAGATGAGCTGTGATAACAATTCAATCAAAATGGCATAAAGTCTAATGGTGCTCTTAAAATACAGTATGGTTCTCCTAATGGTATTTCCACTCCTGGTGTGAATTTTGGATAGATTACCTTTCTGACTGGAAATAACTGAATTCTTGAAACTAAACGTCAGCATTTAAATTTTTATTCAGTAAACAATCCACCATCATCTGCAAGACTACTGAACACCTGACTTCACAGCTCATCAGTTCACTCTAGGTGTCACTTACAGTGTCAGAAATTCAGGTGACAAAGTACTTACTTTCATTTCAGTTGAGACTCTCAGAGGCTTTGAGGCTCCTTAATCCTTAGAAAGCTCCTTCTGCTTATGTGAGATAAAGTAGTGATCCCCCAAGACTATAAATTTTGTCTCTTTGTCCATCTTTATAAGAAGATGGATAGTCATTTCATACACCTTCCTCATTGAAGAATTCTCCTATTAAAAGTTCTTGACACTATTGTTACCAGGTTCATATTTAACTGCCTTACTTAGTCATAAAACAAAAATTTTTCCCTGGCAGCAAATTTTGCTTTGGAGAATGAAATTAACAAGCTTAATCTTTTTTAGCTAACACATATAACAGAAATATAGAGAAGTCTCTTATGTCTGCACCATCTTTGTTGACCTGACAGTAACGTTTGACACCATCAGTGGGGTCTTTACTTTAGGATCAGCTGCACAATTTCATTCTGAGGTTTAGACAATTTTGTGATGGAATGAAACCAGGACTGGACCAAATTTTAATGTTTTCAATTCACTTCCTCCGGTAACACAAGCTCGTGTCATCTCACTAACACGGCTTGGTATATATTTTGTCTTGCTTCTCTCGGCTGATTCCTACATGTTCAGGTATCCAGATTAGATTCAGGGCTTGATGGAGAGCTGTTCAGTGCTGCTGTTGTGAGCAACAAAACTGTTTGATCTGTCTGTTGACAACTATACCCTGGTTGCTCATTCCCAGGAATCTATGCAAACAACAGTGAATTAAATTTCCTCTGCATGTTCCTCTTTTGGAATGATTAATGACCTTAAAAACATCACTTTCCTTGCTAAGCCATCATCCATTAGTTATAACTAACAGAATGTGTGTGCTTCCAGCTGTAGAGAAATTTTTCCCCAGAATACCCCAATGTTGGGAACGGATGAAATCTCCAGCAAATCACAGATGCCCAGGGCAGCCTTCAGAAAATAACAAATATCTTTTTGACAAGAAGGGCATAATTTTGCAGAGGAATTAAAGTCTGAAATGTGTCTGTCAGGGAGCAGAAAAAACAGGCTGTTCCCCAGGGAAGGTGAGCTGGGAGCTGGGGTGACAGCAGGGTGGCAGGGAAGTGTTCTCATCAGCAAGGGGACAGTCCCACAGTGCCTAAGCAAGGAGAGCAGGGCAGGTTCAGTGATGGTCCAGGGTCAGTCACAGTGCAGAGATACCCAGGAAAGTCCCTGGTGATGAGGTAGATCTGAGGTCAAACTGGGAAGTCAAGTCAGTGGGTTAGGGTCTATACAGCTGAATTTACTACGTGTTGTGCATTTTATGAATCTTTTATGCTTTCTTTTTGCTCTCCTTGCTACTCCTAAAACTTATTTTCTCCAGATCTAGGTTTGCTTTTCTTTAAATGACAGCTGGTGAGTCTCTGGTGCCAGACTGTTTCCACTTCTCAAGGCCACCACTATCATACCAATCCTCTGTTCCTCTACACTGTATCGTCACATTAGAGCCATAAATGTGTCAGTCTACATGAAATAATTATTTGTAAGTACCATCTATGTAAAATTATGTCTATGCCTATGCCTATGAAGATAGCAGAAGTGAAACAAATTAAGCATAGCCACCTGATCATTAACAAAACTGCTTTTGCTGCTAAACCAAGTAAAAACAGAGCTCCAGGGAGGTCAAAATAAGTTCAGACCAAGCAAGCCTGACAAACCTCAGCCCTGAGGCCTTGCAAACACAATACAAAGCTGTGTTCTGCTACTGTCAAAGGCAAAACTATTTATAGACCACAGGTCTACAATATACCAGACTGCTTGGATAAAAAAATAATAATAAAGGAATTTTGGCACATTGGAAATTATTGCACATTCTTATTCAAGAATCAATCGATATCTTGATTTTTGAAGAAACTTTATTATTCTAAAGATATAAATAAAATATATGGTTTTGCAAGACTAAGGTCATCCAAGTGCATACAAAGAGAGACTTGGGAGAATAACTAAGAAATTCATCTGTTGTAGTAATATTCAGGTTAAGGGTCATGACCGCTATGAAGTAACTTATTCCTTAAATTCATTAATACATTCAGGAGGTTACTCTTATAGGACTGCAAACTGAAGAGGAGGTTTCCTGTTCAGAAAAATCTTTGTTCAATGAGCCATGTCTAATGGTAACATTGGCATATGGCCTTTTTTCTTTGTTAAGTAACTGAAGGATAAGTGCGGAGAATCTAATGCACCTGCGTGCTTAGGGTTCTGACAAGAATTTAGTAACAGCTTCTAAAATAATTGATAGATTTGGGCTGGGGATAAAATATCATTCATTTTTGTAAATGTTAGTAAACAAAGACACAAATATTCATATGGGCACTTATTATATAATCCTAAAACAAGGCTATGTGTTCCCCTCTGACGTTCCAAAAGCTTCAAGAGAAAGCTGGCACAGCAACTGTAATATTCTTCATCAGGTTTACAGCTTAATGTTTGTTGAGCCACAGTGAGTTCCAGTTCAACCAAGTTATAGAAAATGAGTTGAAAGTGGAGGTTTTTAGAAGAGATGAACTATTGATGGACACATTTCAAAATGTTCTATGAAGAGAAAAATCAAGGAGTCTGGATATGTGCCCAAAACATCTAAGCTTTTTCACTTTGAAAGAAACAGACCAGAGATCATAATCTTCCCTTTAATAGTTTAGCATTCCCATTCTAAATCAGAAATTGAGTTAGAGACATTCAAATGGAGATTCACAAATACACCAAAGTTAACCAAAATGTTACAAAACTCAGAAGTTTCACCTGTGTCTTGAGCTAAAACTTCATAGATTTAGGATCTTACCCTAAATCAGAAAAGTTGTCTCATCCCTAATTTAATCTTCAGTAAAATATTGTATCTTACCTGCTCAGAAGGAGTTGGAGTTGGAAGTCTTTATTATTTAGACCTTCCTGAAATAATGTTATTTTGCTTTTAGCTAAACCATAGGTTATTTTTCCTAGAAATATCCACAGGTTATATGACTTTTGAATGTCTTGATGACAAATAAACATTTTTCTTTGATATACTCTTGCATCGGATACATAAATAACAGATTTAACTTTTCTGACAGATGTCTCGATAGGACACTGTGAGTTAAAAATTACTTACTAAGAACATTTTCATAGGCATACCAAACCAAACCCACTGAAGTCTGCTGGTTAGGAAGAACATTAATTGAAAACACAAATAATAAATTTCAAAATAAACCAAATAAAAATATATTAAGGTGAAAGTGACTTAAGATAATGTGGGATTGTATATTAAACACAGATGAAAGGTGCATACAAATACCAGAGAAATAGTATCTGTATTTAACTCTGTTGTGACCACATCTGGAATAACTCAGCCACTTCTGAGTGTAACATTACCTAAAATATTGTGTTGGAGAGATCTCTATGTAATTAATGATAATAAGGTTAAGGATGGCAAATTAGTTAAGGGTACAGATAACAGCCTTAAAAATTCAAATATCTTTTAAGATGTATGTGTATTGCATACATCATGGTAATAATTGACCATCATGCTTAACAGTCTTACTCAAATGGTTCAGTATTCAGCATTATCATATGTGTTTTGTTTGAGTGGCCATAAATGGAACAGCCAGAAAAAGGTAAAGAAAAAAGTCTAAAAGCACTCATGGAGGTTACTCTCATAAAGCAATAATTATTTTAATGAAACACAAAATGATGTGACTAAAATCAATAGAATAAAATTTGTAGAAGAAAAATGGAGGTGATACTTTAAATGAGAATGTTTTCACTCTGAGATCTACTGGACTGTGAACCTGAGCACTAATAACTGTGCTTCTACTTTAAGGAAGAAGAAAGAGTTCTCATCTCTTGCTGCTTCCTGTGACTGACGAAATCAGATTGAAAAACCCTTTAGAGAAAACGCACTTGAGTTTTCAGCTCATTTTCTGTGTTATAATCTCTTTCTACATCATTTTTCTGCTCTTAGGAATGGCTTATTGAAAGAAAAAAATTGTCTTACTGTTGTGAAAATGCTTCCTAAGAAGAAAGGTAAAGGCAGATAAATGCAGCTTGACAGACACTCGGAAAATGCATTTCTGTTTCTAATATTAGCCTGACATTAAAATGATAATGGGATATGTCCAAAGTGTCACTGAACCCCTTTCCTCTTCTTGATAATGTAACTCCGAACAAGTTGGTAGATAATGCAGACTTAGAGCCTTCCAAAATAGATTCTTACATGAATATCTCTAAACACCTTTTAAATATTCCTAAAAATGTGTAAGGGAAAACTGTCATATTCAAAGATAGCCATCTATGCCTATCTAATATTGCAGACATTCAGCCAGATATATTTGGGAATTATATCAAAATTTTCTAAATTAAACTCACAAAAAAATTTTCTTTTAGAACAGAGGAAAGTAATAGAAACTGAGATGCAGGTATAATTAAAGATAATTTTCTTGCATAAAAAAGCAAATAATTCAAAACAGTTCTAATTTGTAAGTTTGACTGGGAAGTTAACTATGGAATACTCGTATTCTAAATTAACCAATGTTGAGGATTTTTCTTTTCATTTGATCTTTCCCTAAGACTATTTGCATTTCATTATTTCTTGCATGTATTAGTGATAATATGGGTTTCAATCCAATGTTGAAATTAAACTATTTCTTACTTAATACTACACAAGATATGGTATATTATATTTAGCAAACCTACATTAAATATTAAATATAAAACAAATTAAATTTTATGCTATGAAAATCAGCAACAATTTAATCATTAATTTCAATATTGCTATTATTTTTTTCTATTAAACATACATTTATATGCAACAGAAAGCTAAGAGATAACTTTACATTTGTAATCATGTCCTGAAAAGCCCATACCATAACTTATGTGGAATATCCTCAAGCAATTAATAGCACATTGTATATATGGACAAAGCTTTTCATATTAAGTTAAATCAATAGTATAACTTGGAAACATATCTTAGATTTGTCTGCAGAGAAAAATCAATATATATCACTACAAAAAGTTTAATAGTATTTGTTAAAATAGAGGCTAAAATTGTTTATTTAGTAATTTCCGATGTAGTTAACTCACATTGATAAAAATACTTATGTTGTCCATACAGCTTTCTTGTAAGTCCCCTTCAGGTACTGGAAGGCCACTATAAGATTGCCCCAGAGCCTTCTCTTTTCCAGGCTGAACAGCCCCAACTCTCTGAGCCTGTCTTCATAGGAGAGGTGCTCCAGCCCTCAGATCATCCTGGTGGCCTTCCTCTGGACTTGTTCTAGCTGCTCCATGTCTCGCTTGTGTTGGAGGCTCCAGAACTGGACGCAGTACTCCAGGTGGTGCCTTACAAGAGCAGAGTAGAGGGGGAGAATCACCTCCCTCAACCTGCGACCTGCTGGACACGCTTCTCTTGATGCAGCCCAGGACACGGTTGGCCTTCTGGGCTGCAAGTGTGCACATTGCCGGCTCATGTTCAACTTCTCATTCACCACCACTCCCAAGTCCTTCTCTTCGGAGCTTGTCTCAAGCCACTCATCACCCTGCCTGAATTTATGTTTGGGATTGCCCTGACCTTGCATTTGGCCTTGTTGAACTTCATGAGGTTTGCACAGGCCCACCTCTCAAGCCTGTCAAGGTCCCTCTGGATGGCATCCCATCCGAAAAACATGTCAACCGCATCACAAAGCTTGGTATCATCGGCAAAATTGCTGAAGGTGCACTCAGTCTCACTGTCCATGTCACCAACAAAGATGTTGAACAGCACCGGCCCCAGTACCGACCCTTGAGGGATTCAACTCATCACCGGTTTCCACTTGGACATTGAGCTGTTGGCCACAACTCTTTGAGTGCAACCATCCAGCCAATTCCTTATCCACCAAGTGGTCAGATTTTTCATCAGAAGTTCAGGGATTATTGAAGCCTTCACAGGCTGAACTCCACAGTCTGGACTTCCTCAGAAAAACTGAAGCCTCCTTTATGCCTCCTGTGTTGGGACTGTGGACTGGGGGTACATTTTTGGTAGTGGAGGAAGGGGTTACAGTGATGGCCCCTGTAAGAAGCTTTGTGAAGCTCCCCTGGCTACAAGGCATACCAACCTTTAGCTCAGACTGAAATAACCAGCAATAGAAAAAAAATGCCTCTTCAAATCCATATTTATGAGGGGAAGGACTGTTTTAAAAAGAAGAAGGTGGAGAAAACCTGGAGGAGAGGCCACTGACCTGAACAAAAGACAGCCATTGGCCTAAATAAAGACAGAGCTTTGTTTCCAGGAAGAAGGAGGAGGACAGGGATGACAGAGAATCCCAGACACCTAGTTCAATGTGCATGGAGTAGGAGAAGGTGAATGAGGTCCCATGCAGCCCATGGAAGTTCAACGGTGGAGCAGATACCCCACATGTAGGCCATGGAGGACTCCATGCTGGAGCAGAAGCCCAAGTGCAAGTGTGACCGAATTCAGACCCCAAAGATGCTCAATGTCAGAGCATGGCAGGGGAACCCCCAGAGTTGGGGAGAGGAGGTACGCTGGACCAGAGACCCATCTGCAGCCTGTGGACATCCCCATGTTGGAGCTGGGAGGTGTGCCTGAAGAGCTCTGTGACTCCATGGGAAGCCCAAGTTGGAACACTTTGTTCCTGGACAATTGCAGCCTGTGGGGGGAATGTTATGCCAGAAAGTGGCAGAGGTGAACTGACTGCAACCCTGTTCCCTGTACCCTGTGCTGCTGGTGGGGAGAAGGTAGAGAAATTGGGAACAAAGTTATTTGGGCCCAGAAAGAAGGGAGGGGTGGGGGGAAGGTGCCTTTAAGATGTGGTTGTTATTTCTCACTGTGCTACTTGGATGATTGGTAATGAGTTAAATTGATTTTTCTTCCCCAGGTTGAGTCTGTTTCATCCGTGACCATAACTGGTGAGTGTCCATCCCTGTCCTCACTTTTAATCTATGACCCCTTTGTTGTGATTCCCTTCCCATCCCACTGGGTGGGTGGGCTGAGTACAAGGCCACATGGTCACCTGTGGGTGAAACCACCAAAATTCCACTGACCAAGTTTGTATCAGTAACATGCCAGCACATTGTACCCAGTCCAGTATCAAGGCCATATTGCTGGAGTTCTGTGAATACAGAGGGGAAAACCAATTACATACCTTGAAGATGTCTGCTCTAAGGCCCAATGGCAGGCGTAGTGATGGAGATATTAGAGGTAAAACAGCAGATAGTAGTGCTCTTATCACATCAGCAGGCAAACCCTCAGTTTCCCAGTGCACAGCTAATTTCCTAATCTTTCCCAAATGCAGACGGAGAGAAAAAAACACCTCCCTTGCCCAGGGAGGTTGTGGATGCCCCCCACCCCGCCCCGAAGGTCTTCAGGGCCAGGCTGGATGAGGCTTTGAGCAACCTGGTCTAGTGGAAGATGTCCCTGCTCATGGCAGGGGTGTTGGAACTAGATGATCTTTTGAGGTCCCTTCCAATCCCTAACATTCTGTGATTCTATGAAAAAAAAAACTTACTTACCCATTGTTTTCTGACTCAGTAGAGATGTCAGTTGCCGAGATCTTCAGATGCCCACTTTAGAATGGAATAAAAGCTGAGTACTTGATTTACATTGAGGACTTGAGCATATTCCTGTTGCTTCAAGCTATTTTCTTTACTGTGACTTGAGACTCCCTCTTATTATTCTTATCTTGCTCTATTTCTCTCTTATGGTCTAAATTCACTGAAGAATTTAGAACTAGATTATCTTTCAGGTTCTTTCCATGCTATGATTGATTTTATGATTGTGTTCTACAATTAATTATCTTGCAAGATAATTTAGGGACCCCAGAGATTTCCTTTAATTGTTAGAGGGAGCAAATTTAAAAATATTAACAAGTAAGTGGCATTTCTTTTATTACAAAATTGAAATAAAGCATTCAAGGTTTTTATTAACTATAGATTTTAGGTTAAATAGTCTTTGAGGTTTTCTGAGTCGTAATGTTTTCTAATAGGATCTGGAAATTCAATGGGACTTGAATTCAATATCAATGAGATGACAGCTCTACTGGGAAAGAGGCTACAGTCTCATTTCTTGTACTAAAATAAAGTTCCATGACCAACAATGCTAAAATAAATTTTCAAAATTCTTTTTCATTTAGTATCTAAGATAGCAATCCAACAACTTTTATTCTCTACATAATTGGATGGAATGCCTGTTCAAGTCAATGATTAACTTAAGCTTGAAAGAAGCCAGGACCCGGGACTTCAACCTATGGATATGATGTTCTCCTTCCTTACCCTTGGGTAAATCAAGAATTATTCCTGCCAATGGAAGCAACTTAGCCGTGAGCTAGCAGCGGGTCAAATCCCAGACTCCTAAACCCCACAAATAAGTTAACTAGTTTTATTGAAAGATATAAACATGACCTTGACATTTGAAAAAAAGGTTAAATCAGAATGTCAGTCTATTATATTGTAACATTCTGAAGGACTGTTTCCCTGTTGACGTGTCTGGAATAAATTGTTCAAGTATAGTACAACTCAAAACATTTGTAAATTCTGCTCTGAAAAAAAAAAGTACGTTATATGTATTACTAATTTCACAGCTCTCTGTTCCTTCAGTCCCAAACACAGGGCATAGAGGTTAATAATTCCTCTGGAGAAACAACGACTAATCCTATGTGAGTCTCCTGAGATCCTAGGGTAAAGAACAGAGATAAAGTCCGGTGGAGAACATATTATCTGTAATGCTAAGGGTGAATATAGCTAATTTTACTGTGTTTTATTAATAAAACTTTTGTATTTTTATAACTCCTTTGACACCAAAGTATAGGGAAAAATAGCAAGCCAATTATCTAACTGTTTAATAACAGAAATTTGTCCTGTTTTACAACTATATCCATCTACAAGGTCTGTTTTATCTAATGAAATATGTTTAGGCTATGACACAAAAATATTAGTTTACACTGTATCTTTTTTTCCCATCTCATCAGTTCATTTCTCAGTACTTTCTGGGACAACAAAGCTTTTACTTATTTAATCAGTAAAATTCTTATTAGGAAGGGAATTAAATGTGCATTTCAGTAACTGGTCTGTAGGTCTATGATGTAAGTTCTAGAACTGAACAGTTGATACACATTTTTATTGTCATTTAATATCTATTTTTTTTCCTATAATAGAGGCACCAAGCATTTTATTCTGAAGAAAAACCTAATGAGAAACTAGACACCCACCCTTGTATGATGTTGACTACTCTGTGTCTCTTGACTGAATTAAACTGTTGTGTTTTAACATTTAAACTCACAATAATTTATTGCTGATAGGACAAGATTATTTTTCAGTTACTTTTCCTGCTCTGTTAACAAATAAATCCAGTGTGCTATTGAAACAGAATCTTTTAACTTTTAATTAAAATAAATAATACAGTATACATTGCCAACTAAATAATTTTAAACAAGTTCAAATGCTTAAGAGTTGAAAAATAACCAGATGGAAAACTGAGAAAGACCCAAAGCTCTAAATTCCTCATAAGAAGAAATTCAAAATATTTATGATTTAGCCAGATTAATTTTCATTTCTTTTGACCTTGGAATTTTTTTTCTTAGTTACATCTCTGTAAGTAGTTTTGCTGATATCAGAAGCAACAAGTTTGCCTGAGTTAACTAGAGAACTATGCAAAGAAAATAGGTTAATGCCATGCAAAGGACTTGAAACTCCACAAAATCATGTAGACCATCACTTTTTACAGGGTTAGTTATTCTAAAATTGTGAATTCAAATATGAAGCAAATTATATGCTGCTTAAAAAAATACATTCTAAGTTATTTTTAATTTGTGCCTGAAGTGAAATATAAAGGAAAAATATTTGTTCATGTAATGTTCCATAAAAATTTATTTTAGTGTGTTTGCCTATTTCTTTGGTTTAAAGGGATTGAGAAAATTTCTACCTGAAAGTGTTTTCTGACACTGAATATTTTTAATTTACTTTTAATATAGATGTTTCCAACTACAAAGAGGTCTCCCAAAACAGGCAACTACCCTGAAAAGAAATAAAGTTCTTTCAATGCAAATTCATAATAAATGTTCAGCCACATTTCTTCTTGTGTACTTTGTTTTTTGGATATCAAAATCAGCTATCTCAAACAGAAAAGCTAGAATGGAAATACATCAGTGAAACACTTGTCCAAGTGTTGTTCTTGTCCCTGTTATGTAGAATAAATTTTGTCTCTTTTAACAGGAGATTGGCAGTGTTTGTAAAAGTCCCCTTGCAGTTCTCAGTGATCATTACATAGCACAATACTAGTTTATCCCTTTTCTGATGTTATCTATCTCCATCGGTAGCACAATGCTCAGCTGATCATTCTAGTCATTTTTATGCCTGCTATTTTGCAGCAGTTAGTAAGAGTCTTGACATTTTGGGAATACGTATTTCTTTGGTTTTCTTTTATGAAGAATTCATCTTATTTGGGTTTTTTTTACCTTTCCAAATGTTTTTATGAGGAACATTGTCTCTCACACCTGCTTAAAGCCATGATAATGTAACTGTTGATTGGGAATTAGGATTGTCAGGAGAATTTCTGATATAGCCTTTTTTCCATAGAATATGTCAGTCCAT
The DNA here is from genome assembly GCF_000700745.2 of Antrostomus carolinensis. NCBI lineage: Eukaryota > Metazoa > Chordata > Aves > Caprimulgiformes > Caprimulgidae > Antrostomus > Antrostomus carolinensis. The sequence continues at coordinate 20,898 of NW_010311178.1, read as the reverse complement.
CGACACCAAAATGTTCTGTGAGAAAGGGACAGTGCCAGCAGTACTCTGAGGAGCTTTCTCTGCCAGGAGGGATTTTGGCTGGTTCACTGTCCAGCTGCTGCCTAAGGTGCTGTGGGGAATCCCTGCCACAGTGGTGATCACATCCTCAGTCTCCTACCTGATCTGCCAGGCAGGACCCTGAGATCCCAAGGAGCCCCAGCTCAGATTCTGGCTATATTTGGCAGGTGGACCATTATGGAGCTGGGACTCAAAAACAAGGAAAGTTAATAAGTTGCTTCCTTAGGTGACAGGAACACAAGGAATTGGGAAAGAAATTCTCTGCATTCTCAGTCATCCAGTTTCATGAGAAACTTGGCAGGTGTTCGGTCACCTGCTGTAAGATATTGATCATGGAAAAAGCCCTATATCTCCAAAGCTTCCCATTTCACTCTAACATTTCAATTTTTATGACATTCAGTACTCTCTGGATTTTGAAAAATTTCTGTAGTCCATCAAATAAATTCATTGTTAAAAATACACACACCACTTTTGATATTTTTTGAGAAATCAGGTATTTGTGTCATTTTTTCATCCTTTCAAATTATTTATTCACTTTCTTCTCTTGACATCTCATTATGAACAGCCAGATTCTTGCTCTCAAAATATGCTAAGGGTATTGTAACATTTTCCTTCTTTCATACTTTCATTTTCCTAAATTATTATGTCTTGTGTTTATTGATAGACTTATTTTATAATTCTGAGAAATCACTTTGTCCTTTCTGGGCTCTCTGAGTGTTTCATAACAGTTGTCCTAATTCTAGTGTCAGTTGATTAACTAACTAACTATGATGTTTTCATATTAGGAGAATTTCCCTTTGTTTGGTGATTGAAGGATGGTCTTCAGTGTATGCATCATTTGTTTTCTCTTTGCAGAACTGTTTGCACATGTTTCCCCTGGGCAGCTCTGTGCTTGTGTTCCAAGGTTTTTTATCTCAAGCATTTTGCTGCTCTGTGATCAAGAGATTAGTGCATAAAACATAAACATCTTGCTCTCAGGCTGTTATCGGTAATGTATTATGTAAAATGGAGATTGGACTACTGCCTTCAAGTATCTGTGCATTATAGTGGAAGGCAGAAGTCTAAAAGATGTAACTAACCTTAGGGACAGCTGTCCATGTATAAAATAATCTGACCCTATGACTCTCTAAAGCTTGAATCCTTTGATGCCAAAAATCAGACTGGCTCCAGAGAAAGAAAGAAAGTTAACAGGAAATAGAAGGAAGCAAATGTAAAATTTAGAGATGAATTAGATACATGCCTTTGTACTGAAAACCAAATATTTGCATCTCTTTTATAATATTTAAAGTAGACTTTGTTAGATATTTCTCACAAGATTAATAGAATTAATGGATTTTTATTGTTGCTTTTTCATAACCAAAACAAAAAATACCAATGTACAAGTTTTACAAATCCAGGAGAGTGGGGCAAGTGAATTGACATTCTTGGGCTTACTTTCAGTATTTTGGAGAGGGGGGAAACTCATATAGTATGAACAAATGAGGCTCTGAAATTTATTTTATTTATTTCCTTTTATGGAAATAATATTCTTTTTTACCTTATATATGAAACAGGCTATGAAACACACCTGTATGCCTAAAAGATAAAGTCTTTCAGTCGGAACCTTCTCTCCTGATAAAAAAGTTCTCTGCTTCTGTTCCCTGTAATTTTGGGAAGGGAAGGGAAGGGAAGGGAAGGGAAGGGAAGGGAGAAGGGAAGGGAAGGGAAGGGAAGGGAAGGGAAGGGAAGGGAAGGGAAGGGAAGGGAAGGGAAGGGAAGGGAAGGGAAGGGAAGGGAAGGGAAGGGAAGGGAAGGGAAGGGAAGGGAAGGGAAGGGAAGGGAAGGGAAGGGAAGGGAAGGGAAGGGAAGGGAAGGGAAGGGAAGGGAAGGGAATGTGGCAACTGCTAGTGACTTGCTTCTTTTTTTTACCCTTTTACTTGCTTCTCAAAATCTAGAATTTTGAGCAATTAACTTATGTCTAATAACAAGTCTTTTAAAAACTTTCAATTTTAAACATAAATGTATAAAAATATAAAACTTTGTGTTTTACCAAGCTAGGCAGTCCACACCAGGCCTTGTATGCTTTAGGAAAAAATTTTGCTTTAAAGCCACATCTTCCATGCTGCAGATTAGAAGTTATATTAGAGCATTCCAAGGTCTTACCCTCAGTTGTATTTCCTTTATGCAGTGTTCCAAGCAGTATCTCAGAAAACATGAGGTAGAGAGACCATTAAAGAAATAATATGTCCATGACAAACAGGAAACTAAACAACCTCTCTCTTGACATAAGTCATTTAGTCTGGCTCCTGACACAACTATATCCAAGGTGGCTCTACAGTGAGTCAAGAGAAAAGCGATAAAGGGAAATACTGATTGTCACTGTAGTTGAAAAGAAGTGTTAGCCTACATTAGATTTTATTTTGCAATTCTTTTTTCTTCTATTATTTGAAAAAAACTGTTATTAGTCTTATTTGCAAAGACTCTTGCTTTGTAAAACCAAGAATTAAATTAGAGTTTTATAAAATATTGTATTGCAAAAGCTAAACAAACAATTCTTTCACTCATAAATTATTTCACTGGAGATGTAAAACTACAGCTAGAACACAGCCTAGGAAAACCACCACTGCACAGAATTCCTCTTTTGTTTGCTGTCAGCTAGACACAAGTGTTGAGAACAAAAGAAAATAACTCTTAAAAGTTAGTAGCCATTCTGATAACTGTGATATCAAAGACTAAAGCAGCGTGTTGAAAAGTATATGAACAGTTTCAGTAATTTTGATAGAATTGCAGACTTTGCACCAAATTTACACTCAGCTCACTGATGTCAACATTTATATTACTATGCTGTGTGATTATATGGAGTGGTCCAAATGGGAATTCAACAATGTCCTTGTGGATAGTCTGAAGCCTCCTTGCTCTCAATCCTCCTCATTCCATTTGCTGTCCCTCATGCTTTGAGTGCCAAGAGGTAAAATCAGCATATACTAGCCCTATCTCACCTCTGGTAGTAAAAGTTTTCCCTTCTAAGCCTGGGAATTTGCTCCTACACTCCAAAATGCAGATAGGTGAGATTCTGCCTGGCACAGGCTGAAGTGATGTATTGAGATTACCAGACTATTAAATCTAGACCTGAATGTTTAGCTGTACAATTAAGTAGAGCTAGCAGTACCTCAACTTGGGTGTTTGGAACTAATGACAGTTTTGTTGCTCAATTTAATGAAGATAGGATTTCAACCCCAACCAAACATGTTCCTCCAGGCCATGAAAGTCCCTTAGTGAAAGGGTTCAACCTTATCCCTGTCAGTCAGCAGAATAATGTAGTGTCAGCTGTAACACTGGATTGAGATAATAAAGAACAACTTAATTCCAGTTACTTCTCCTAGATCTGTCTATGATCATCAAGATTACTTCAAAAAGAGTCCAGCGCAGAGCCACGAAGATGATTAAGGGAGTGGAGCACCTCCCTTATGAGGAAAGGCTGAGGGAGCTGGGGTTCTTTAGCTTGGAAAAAAGGAGACTGAGGGGAGACCTAATTAATGTTTACAAATATGTTAAGGGCAAATGTCATGAGGATGGAGCCAGGCTCTTCTCAGTGATGCCCAACGATAGGACAAGGAGCAATGGGTGTAAGCTGGAACACAGGAGGTTCCGCTTAAACTTGAGAAAAAACTACTTTACAGTGAGGGTTACAGAGCACTGGAACAGGCTGCCCAGGGAGGTTGTGGAGTCTCCTTCTCTGGAGACATTCAAGACCCGCCTGGACGCCTTCCTGTGTAAAATTGTTCAGGTTCCTGCTCCGGCAGGGGGATTGGACTAGATGATCTTTCGAGGTCCCTTCCAATCCCCAACATTCTGTGATTCTGTGAAAAAGCCAGGCCATTCTTAAGTAGAAAGAAAAGGTCAAAACGAAGAACAAACATGTATCTTAAATATATAATTCTACTAGACACCATCAACTGATATACCACTTTGCTATAATCAAAACTGAGATCCTATTGCCAACTCTTCTTCCTCCCTTACACAAGGAACGGGTGAGAGGAGGTGTGAGGAGGAGGAAGTGAAGAATGAGACCTTTATTCTTCAGCAGAATAAAAGTCTGATTAAGTTAACTGTCCAGGCAACTGCAGCCTTAGAAATCATGTTGTTGAAAGTCTTATCTTAGGGAAAGCTCTGAAGAAATTTTCTTTAAACCTGTCCTTCTATAGTCTGAGTTATTTTATCCTCCTATTTGTTTAAGGCTATAAATATATATACATTTATGTGTATATATATGTATACACACACACACATTTATACACGTATACACCCATTAATAAATCATTTCATTTATAACTCTTCCCATGAAAACTTTATTGATGTCGTCATGATCTTAGAGATACTTTACTAAAATCTTTGGTGTTAAAACAGCTCAGCCTCATAAATGGTTTATCAAAATATGCTGTTTGTCACTGACCAACAAAGATCTAAACACCTTCTAGTCCAGCAAATTCCTTCATCACCTAGATGCTTTGTCCTATTATTCTCTTAAAAAACAAATACATTGTTCTCTACTAAAGACAAATAATTTCTAGTTTTATCTCTGTTAAGCCATAGACTCTGCTAGCTACACTTCCAGATGATTGGTTCCTTTTTTCTTACTCCATTGTTGATTACTAAAAAATTCACAGGTTCAGTAAGAGAATTTCTGTAAACATCTGTACGTTGCAAATGAGAATTATAAAGAGGTTTTGTTGAACCATGTCTGCTGGCCCAGGAAGGGAAAGCCTCTATGTCTTTATTCCCCTCTAATGTGCTTCAGGTTAGTATCAAATTTCACCAATGCACAGGAAAGAAATGACAACAGTTTCTTGAGGTAGGAGACATAACAGTAAGTAATGAGAAGAATTAAATGAAATAGTTTGACAGAAATAATCAGAGAGAGTTTGGAAAGGATTAGGAAACTAAACTAAAAGCCAGAGAGAGATGCTTTGGTTTCAGAATTTAAATTTCTGGAAATTTCAAAAATTTTGGTACTCCAAAATTATTTCTGTTACTTCAAAGCTATTTCTGATGAGGCTGTGAGGGTTTTTTTAGAAAAGCTGAAATGTGGAAATAACATTATTAAAGAAATTGCTCATTGGAAAAATGGTGAAAAGTGCATTTGAGTGTCAGCTATGTGTTCTGTAAAAACTCAGATCATAGACCAGTTTTTCAACTATTATAAATTAGTACATATCTGTTTAAATAATTTTATGCTCCCTAAGGATCTGCACCAAAAAATGTGTCTGAGAGCTAGTGCAATTCTAATACATGGCTTGTCATTAGCAGAACTACTTATGGAAAATATTTTGTCATTACAATATATCGAGTTTTTATTTTATCCTGAGAAAGACAACCTACAACTTAAAGTCTTCAAATGAAACTGCTACTCTCATTTAAATTAATCTAACAAACAAAAATAAAGTGCTATTGGCAAGTACAAGTGAATGAACAAAATTGAAGGAATATCTACTAATTGGTTTTGTGAATTAAAAGAATGTGTTCTTTGTATTTGAAGGAGAAACAGAAAATTGCAAACATTGATTTCAGAATAAGAGCTATTCCCTTTATTGTCTGGAGAGTGCCCATCAAAGAACAGTAAATTTCACTCTCAGTAATTTCTCAGTACTCGTTCCCCCCAAAAAAATCAGAAAATAGTCTTCTTTTTTTTATAGCTACATTGTCTCCAGTTTTGAGGCTTCCTAAATGTTTGCTACAAAAAAACCCCAACCAAACAAACAAACAAACAAAAAACCCCACAGAAAACAACGCTGTGGTAAATAACTTCAAAACACCCCCATTTAAATGTATGCACTGCTGAAAATCTACGGAGTACAAAAACTGGTCTGTAAAACTGTTGAAGCATTCTGTGGAAGGTAATCAATCATTAAGTTGATTAGTTTTCCCTTTACAATCATCATCTTCAGGTAAAGAAATTGGGAACTTAATGAGCTCTTTAAAACAGACTTCTGTCCTCAGGTTCTCTTAATTTCTATTAACTTCAATAGAGCTGCATGACCATGAAGGTAGGCCTGTGTACACTTGATTATCTGTTTAGAGCTGCATGATGTTGGAAAAAGTAAAAATCATCACATTTTTATTAGTCAGAGAATTGGGGGCTGAGATATTCTGGATAATTAAATAAATCTGAAACAGAAATAATGCCTCTGGGTCTGAGCTGCTCTGGTCTAGAAAGGTACAGTGATGTCCATGCAGGGCTGTGAGCGGTTAGTAAGTTGACCAGACCAGAAAATATTGGAAGTACACATTAAACACGTATTACCTGGCTGTTAACACCCAGGTTTGGCTGGAGTAGCGTTATTTTCATAGTAGCTGGTGTGGGGCTATACTTTGGATCTGTGCTGGAAACAGTGTTGATAATACAGGGATGTTTTAATCATTGCTGAGCAACAGTTATAAAGACTCAAGGCCTTTTCTGCTCCTCACATCACCCCAGCAGCAGCCAGGCTGGGAGTGCACAAAAAGTCAGGAGGGGACACAGCTGACCAAAGGGATATTCCATAACATGTGACATCATGCTCAGCATATAAACTGGCAGAACAAAAATGAAGGGGAGGACATTAAAACTCATAGTTTTTGTCTTCCCAAGTGCGGTAGAAAAGTATGTTTGTTATTTAAATGCAAGCTTCAAGCAAACAACTTGAACTTCACTCACAGACTTAACTGCAAGGTACATGTAAATTATTTATTTGAAATTCACTCACAGACTGAACATGCCACTATTGCAGGTTTTACAGATATAATGGAGGAATGCACTATTGCAATTCTAAAAGCAAGACTAGTATGATATTACAATCACAACTGATTCACCAAACACAATATTACAACCACAAACCATCCACAGACAACTACAAGCACACAAAATATCACACATTTTCACAAACTTAAAGCATAAACAGTATTCACTTACCCCTCCAGGTAAGGGCTTTCAATCCTGGGTAAGCTACCTTGACCAGTGTCCTGATGAAGGGGGGAAGGGTCTCCTTCACAAACCAGCTGTATATTTGGAGAAATTACCTTCTCCATTTCCAACGTGAATCTTAGGGGCTTTTATCCCCTGACCTACATAATGGTGTGCATGACTATGGCTGAGTGGATTATATATGCTTGAGTGGATTATGTATATACCTGATAAATACCTGAGTGGATTATATATATCTGATATACCTGATATATGCCTGAGTGGATTATACCATTACCTTTGACAGTGTGGTGGAGTTTCCCCTTATCTGTCTCCCCTTTGCTGGTCTGTAATTGTTTGAGTACACAAGACTGTTGTTTGAAGCTGAAGCTGAAACCCTCCAGCTTTTCTTTACCTTGCTTCCTCAGACAACTGAACAGTGGTTGGATTGAGACTAGGGGCATGCTATTTGTTAAGGGATTTCAAGGCTCAGTTCAGGTTTCAGTTCTTTCAGAGGTGCAGCCACCACCCTCTTTAGTTTAGTTTAGGGCTTATCAGACAACCCAGGGCTGAGCTATCTACACAGCTTTCCAGAGTCACCTCTGCAGAGAGACAGGGCCCCAAGGCACTCCAAGGCTGGGTTACTCTTGTAGCCCACCATGAGTTGCCTGTGTGCACTAGACATTATGAACCTTATTTGTGAACTATAAGCCAGACAATCCATACACCAAGTAGCTGTTACATGTGATGTAGCCCTACTTCCCTAGAGGTGGCTGAGCACCTGCCTGCTGATGGGAAGTGGTGAATTAATTCCTTGCTTTTCTTGCATACGTGGCTTTTGCTTTCCCTATTTAATTGTCTTTATCTCAACCCATGAGTTTTCTCACTTTTATTCTTCCAGTCTCTCCTGCATCACACTGGAGGGGAGTGAGCAAGTGGCTGTGTGATGTTTAGTTGCCAGCTGGGCTTAAACCACACCACCTTCGTAGCCATAGGGATACACTGCTGACTCACATCGATTTGCTGTATAGCAGGACCCTCAAGTCCTTTTCTGTACAGCTGCTTTCCAGGCACTTGACTCCCCAGCCCCCAAAACTGCATGGAGTTATTCCATCACAGTTGTAGGATTTCATATTTGTCTTTATAGAATTTCATGAGTTTCCCACCATCCCCTTTCTTCAGCATGATTCCAGCTGCTTGGAAACCATACTATATAGTATATCAACTGCTTGCTCTAATTTTCTGTCATCTGCAAGCTCATCAAGGGCACATTCCACACAATTGTCCACATCCTAGCACAGATAACACCAGGACACACAGCTACTCAGTCTGCTTCCAGTCATAATCTGGTTGTACCATGTAGTTAGGCTGAAGTTCTGCTAGCCTTGAGCTCATGTCTTCCTGGAGCTATCACCCATGTTATTTCACTCATGGAAGGGTTTGTCTATGAATCAAAGGGTCCAGCCAGAGACTATGGAGATGTTGTCTCCATCGTATCAGTATAAAAATGTTAAACTTTCACATATTGATTTTGATTTTTCCTAGAGTTTTTTATTTTTACATAATTTTTTTTGATACATTTACAATAAAATCTACATCAGTAGAGTCAATTAACTATATTCTGAGATCTGTATTATTAAAAGTTGTCAATATTAAAGGATGCTCCCATAACATGTAGCAGATATTGCAAGGCAAAAATCTTCTCTTGTAAAATTATGATAAATGAAACCTTCCACTCACTACATTCATTCAAATCATTGCAAGTGGAAGCAAGGACCCTTATAATATCAATCAATCAACAGACTTCCAGAGTTCATCATAGAACCAACCCATAGTCCAGACTGGAAAAGACTTCAAAGATCATCTGGTCCACCCTTTCATGGAAAAGGGAGCCTAGATGAGATTATTTAGCACCCTGTCCAGTCATACCTTGAATTCATGGTCTCACCTCTGCTAACCCTTGAAAATAAAGCTAGACCAAAAAAAAAACCCTAGGCATTCACTCTCAGGGGCAGCTGTCAGTTTTGCACGCGAGTTCACAAACAAGGATGTGATTCATCCATTATCAGACTGTGTCCTGGAGCCACTGAAGGATTTAGTTGCTAAGTAGCATAGACTTCTTACATGTCCAACATTAAACATGTTCTCACATTTCCAGCATCAAAAATACACAGACATCAAAGTAAGAGATCATAATCTTTTTAAAGAAATCCTTGAGGATTCACAGACAAAAGGGGAACACTTCATCTGGCAGCTTTACCACACAAAGGGTTAATGTGGTTTCTTAGCAGCCTCTTAATGTTGTCTCTCTTGAGCTTCCTGTTGCGATTGTTCCCAGGTGCATATGAAATGTAGAAAAATGAGGTATAGAAAATTAATTTAGATACGTGGTTAGCAAGTAGTTTTAAGTTATCATAGTATTAAAGGAAAAATATCACTGGAAAAATCATAATTTTTCTGCTTTCAGCTTCTAAATGGAGTATCATAATCATCCTGTTTCCATTTTACATCCAGAGATGGTAATTATAATGTTTTAATTTTAACCTGGGCAGACAACTTGCAGAAACATGATTTGATTGAACTCTGTTGTGACTAGAGATTTCTTTTGAAGATCCAGTACCTTTTTGAGGAAACTCAAAATTAAATAAAATTAGATGTTATAAGACAACCATAGGATATTTAAATATGTAACACAGACTTTATAATGAAAGAAAGAAATGAATATAATTAATTTATAACCACAGAATGTGTAGATAATTGCAGGAGGCAGAAGAAAATTAGCTGCCTGTTTTAAAAAAGTTTTGTGGCCATGACCACAGGTAGGATAAAATGGTGCTGTGCTACAACTGTGTCATCCTGATTTGCATGACAGGAGGATCTGCTGCAATGTTTTGTAATGATCACAATGTATATCCTACAGAATTATACTTGACAGTACATCAAGAGGCCAACTGGGAGATAACATTATTTGCTAGACCACGCAGTGTAGTTAGAAAAAATTGACTTGCTTTCAGGTTCATGAAATCATCTTCAGGCTTTCTTAGAAAGTCATATCCCCCCATGCTTGCATATGGAAATACAAAGGATTCAGCCATTTTGTCTATGCCTCTGGATTATGATAAGGTCACCTTTTGGTTAGGACTGCTGCCCCCTGCCCATGTGCAGCACACGGCTCACTTTCCTTCTTGTCTTATTTGTTTTATGATATGCAATGTCTGAGTTTCTTTTGGACTCTAACAGATAAATCTGTACAAGTGACACAAATTGTTGCAACTGGATCTATGCTGTTGCTGTTGCAATCTTACAGGCACTCCCGAAATCCTTTCTGTTTCATTCTCCAATGTACAATTTGTTATTCACAGTGTACCAACAACTATAAAAGATGAACCATAGGAAATAATTTAGAGCCTTCCACACATCCATGAATTATGGGCTTGATCCCTTTGGATGACCAACAAAAGCTTTCTGTGGTTCACAGATTAGTTTTTACATGGAGAAACAACTAGACTACTAACCATAGTTAGCTAGCAATTTTTTTCTCTTGATAATCCATATTTTTCTGAAATACAGAGCAATGGCTATCACTGATATTTTATCATTGTAATCATGACTGATAACATTTTTTTTAAAAACCCCACATATCAAATACCTAGTCAGTCCAATAAATGCAAAAACATTTATGGCTGCCTGTCCCATTCTTGCAATGAACAATGCTTGGTGAGGCTGCCATTTTGATGTAAGAAGTTTGAGAACTTACTTTGAAATTATTTTTGGTGAAACTGCCGCTGGAAGTCCCAAAAAGTTTTGGTAGATACAAAGGCTGCAATCAAAAAAATAATCACTTGCAAATGATACCTCACACCACATGCACCTTTAGCAGAATAGAGTGGATTTAGGACAACACAGCTTCTAGATAGGACTTTTGAGCGTATCAGATGTTCTGAAAGCAAAAAAACATTGAATTTGAGTGCACTGCTAATTTTCCATATAAAATATTTTAACACCTTATCATAATACAGCCACAAATAATAGCTGAAATGTCAAGTTTCATCTGCCTACAAGAAGTGTACTCATCTATGAGCCATGGAGAACTTTTGGCTGCATTTCACACAGCACCTGTTTCAATGTACATTAAATTTCTGAAAATTGCCTTTAAGGCAGTTGACCAAACTTGGGGAATTGTTTTGACAGAAAAGTGTTGCCAAAACAGCTCTTCATGATGACATGCCAGGGATATGTCAGAAACTGGAAGTATGTCTGAATTGCGCAGCGTAGCTCTTGGCTAAGGATCATCTTGGGGGTAAATCTTTGTAGGCTGACTGGCAATGCTGGCAATCCTTAACATGCTTTTAATTTAAAACAAGGACCAGGCAAGCCTGCACTGCAGTAAGAGAGATGGAAAAGGATTTTCATGTCACTAACTCTAGCATCAAAGTAAATTTTCCAAGATGGGATTCTCCACTTCTCTAATACTTAACAGAGAAGAGCATGAGCCTCCAGAGGGAATCTGGAAATCCAAAGCAATGCAATTGCTATACCCCAAATGCAGAACTTCCTGTGGAAGCACCCATCTCAAATTTAGTAATACGGGAAGTCTAAGCAACCAAATTATCTCTAAAGTAAGAAAGCATGAATGCTTCCCAAAACTCCTTTCCTTTCCATTTCTGTTGAGAGTTGGAAAGGACAAGCAATGCTCAAATTTTGCTGGGGGGCTGGGGAGGAAGTCCATAAAACAAGCTGATTTTTTTTCCAGCTTCTTCACAGCTTAGGTTTGTTTTGTTTTTTTTCCCCCTTTATTCACAAGTTTCATTTATCTATATTCATCCCTGATAAAAAAGAGTACTTTGATTCTCCTTTTAGCCTTTGTAGTAAAAACTGGGTCTGTAGATTTTTACACAAGGGTAAAATGCCTGGGCAAGCAGAGGCTTTTTATTTTCCCGGTTTTATTGCAAACGAGACCTAACAGCTCTCTTGGGAGCAAAAGCTGTCTGATTCTCATCTTTTTAGTCAATTCATCCAGTAACAACAAATGAACATTATCTTGACATTCTGTGCATTGTTCTAGTTCTTTTCAGTTGTTGCTATTGTAAACTGCTTTAAGGTATCATGCTGAACACAGATTCCATTTCTGAAGCACCTGAAGGTACTGTCAGTATTAAGGAAGCATGCCAAAGTTGTCATCAAGTAGACTACAGCAAAAGATTATACAAAGCTGAGCTGAAAGTAAAAAATTAAGTATCTTCCAAAATGTTTGACAGAAAGTGATGCAGCTGTAAGGACTTACCCAGAGTTAAATTTACTGTAGCAGACACAGTAAATACAGAGGACAGGAGACAACATTCTGATTGTGTTCAGAAACTAGATTTTTTTATATAATATTTTGATTCCCTCCTGGAAAATATTTTCTTTTCTCTTTCATGAAGGGTGAAACTGAAACAGTGGCAAACCTGTTGGTCATTTGAAGCATTTTTTTGCTTTAAAAAGGATGTATATATTTAAATATATACATCCCCTGCCACAGAGATATCAGTGTTTCTCTCAGTAATGCTTGTTATTTAAGAAAAAAGGTGTGGTATTTAAATTTGTACTGAAAATATTAAAACTCTTGCTGATGCAGTTATCAAATTTTCATGTATTACCAAAACTCTAAATGAACAACAATGAAGTATTTAAATTCAATTTGATGTTAATGCAGATCTCCAGTAGCACTTTTTTATATTCTTAGGCTTGCATGGATTTACTATCAAAGATAAAAATTAAAGTACAATGTATACATATGCTTTTTTCATCTTGTCAAGGCTTATACGATGTGAACTTGAAAAGATAGTAGTATAAAGGTCTGTTACCCTGACTTCCATTATTGTTTTTATTAAGGAATCTGAGAGGCAGAGGAATCTGAGGACAAAGAGTTTTCCATGAGTTTTTGAATGGTATAAAGAATTCTTGATTGTGAGGAACTTATATTTTTTTAGTTAAAAAGATAATTTGGCCTAGAATTTGAAAAAGGGTTGTTTTACAGTGTTGATTGCCAAGTAGTTATAATTTTAAACCATTACATAACTGTAGTCTCTAGAAATTAACAGCCAAGGCAGTTATAATTTTTTGTTTGGGGTTTTTTTTATTGCAAGTCCAATAACCTGATAATTACTATCTGAGTCACAGGAGAGTATTACTACTTCTTCCAGAAGACAACATGATTAAAGTTAGGCTACTCAGTTTTTAATAGTAAATAATCATTAATAAAGAAGAAAAAAGAAAAGGGAAAAAACTTTGTATATAAGCAAGCAATAAAAACTGTTGCTTCAGAGATAATCTTTTCATGTTTGTTGCTGGGGTGTTTTTTACAAATATTATCATTTTCAGATTAGGTTTTCCTTACTTTGGGCACCATCCTCCAAATAACTCCAAAGTGTATTATTCCTCAGATGAAAAATTAATTCTTTCACAGCTGATTGATCAGGCTTTGTTGCTTTGTTTTCTTTGAGCTTCTGATGATGGTCTGCATCTGTGATATGAAGTGAGGAAGGGAAATATGAAGCCTATTAAGGTAGGGCAGCATTGTGATGGAGCAACATAACTAAAGTATACTTAGGAATGTTCTTTTCATATGTCCAGACAAAGCTTTGCAGTGCAGTGTCGATAAGCAGCTCACAGGATCTGTAGCTCAGCCTGAGCTACAGCATTAAACAGCTTAAAAGAAATATGAGACTTTTTTTTTTTTTTTTTTTTAATTTGGTGTCCCCAGTGCACTGATTCTTTCTTGTCATGGAGTCACTCATAGTTCTCCTAGAAACAAGTGTATGTTGGTGCTGGGAATACCTGACAGACTGAAACTGAGGCTGTCTCCTGACTTGCAACTGTTTGCAGTCAGCTGCAGTATGATTCAAAAGTCAATATCAAAAGCACATAAACTTTGAAATTGGCTTTTTTCAGAATAAATTTTCTACCTAAGTAGAAAAATGGGCCTAACGTTGGTATCATTCATGATTTTATAGAAGAGTAGCCTATGAATCACTGAAGTTTTGGTTAAGATCTATTTTGAAAATGTCTCAAATATAAAGATTTCACTGAGGGTACAAACCCTGAGAAGACAATGTCAACCAAGACAATTAATTGACTTCTAGGAATAGGGCTAAGGAAATTATTCTGTTTTTACCATACAAAAAACCTCTATTCAAGTCCCACCTGAACAAGCCTCTCCCACGCCACAGAAACAGTACTGTCTTCCCCCTGAATTTGCCTCTCTTGCTGTTCTCTCAGATCTGGGGCAGCATCCAAGCAAACTAAAGGAGACTGTTCTGGAGCTAGGAGTCAGGTAGCATGAAGGAACAAGCTATTGGACTGGAAGTAACAGGCAATTAAAACCAAAAATCAAATGAAAAATGGGCATAATGGAGTGAAGGGGAAAAATTGGGAGTTAAGGGAGTAAATGGGGAAAGGAAGTGCTGGGACCTGGAGCTGTGCAAAACCTGTAAAAAAATGGGATTTTCTCTCAACTTCCTCCAGTCCATAGAGAGAAGGATTACCTATTATTTCTATGAGTAACACCACTAGATCTAGTGATAAGTTATAAGTTGAATGTATTTTCCACACAGATTGTGTAGGTATCAGTGCAATGGCATATAATGTAAATGGAATGGTTAATATACAGGTTTTAGAAATCTGTAAAATGAGGCACACAAATACATACCTCTAATTTTATTAACTCCTTTCTCAAATCCCCTCGAGTTAGGATTTACTAGAAAAATGTTGTTCTTTTCACCTTAATTCAGTTCCCTTATGTCCAGTTTATAATATATATTTTCATTTAGACCCTTCGTCATTTTCTCCCCAGACTTATTGTGCATTCAGTATATGTCTGCACAACTGGTAAAATCCCTGTGCAGGTCTAAATTTGTGCCTTCACTAGCTAATCGTCCACACTGTTAAATGAAGCCCAGACTGTCACCTCCTGGCTTTCAGCCTGAAACTGTCTGAGAACAACAGAGGAAATCTGGGTTTCGCAGAAGTGGAGTGATGGAGTCACAAAAAAACTCTGCCTGAGTGACTATTGCTAAAAGCTGAGAGGCAGTAAGAAAAAGGGTTCATAAGCTGTTATAAAGCTATAAATGAGACATTGAGCTCTTACAGATCTTTTCAATCTAAAATCAAAGGTTACTGAAATAATATCCAGTAATTTTTATATATATATATATATTTGTATACAAGTACATCTCCCAGTGACTTCAATAACTGTAGATAAGTTATTTAAACATATGTTTGCCTAGGCACTGGAGGGTAGCATGAGCGTTCACAGAGACAAGTGTATTTTGGAAGAATTCTTCTTTCCCACCCAACAGACATAGTTCCTGGCCACAGACTGCTGGGATACAAGTGCAAGTCATGCAGCATACCAAAGCCCTGCTGTGTCAAAGTTCTGAGACTAGGGGTGGGACAACTTCTGGGTAGACCTATGTCACCTGTTTTCTGTTTCATTGCAACATTTATATAGAATCATAGAATGGTATGGCTCAGAAGGGACCTTAAAGATCATCTAGTTCCAACCCCCCCTGCCATGAGCAGGGAAACTTTCTTCTGGACCAGGTTGCTGAAGGCCTCATCCAGTCTGACCTTGAATATTTCCAGGGAGGGGGCATCCACAACTTCTCTGGGAAACCTGGTCCAGTGTCTCACCACCCTCACAGTCAAGAATTTCTCCCCAATGTCTAATTTAAACCTACCCTCTTTCAGATTAAGCCATTACTCCTTGTTCTATCACTACCTGCCTTTGTAAAAAGTCCATCCCCAGCTTTCTTGTAGGTCTCCTTCAGGTACTGGAAGGCCGCTATAAGGTCTCCCCAAAGCCTTCTCTTTCAGAACAAGCCCCAACTTTCTCAGCCTGTCCTCACAGGAGAGATGCTCCAGCCCTCTGATCATCCTCATGGCCCTCCTCTGGACTCACTCCAGTATGTCCTTCTTGTGTTGGGGCCCCCAGAGATGGACACAATACTCCAGGTGGAGTCTAATAAGAGCGGAGGACAGGGGAAAAATCAACCTGCTTGCCACACTTCTCTTGATGCAGCTCAGGATACGATTGGCATTCTGGGCTGCAAGTGCACATTGCCAGCTCATGTTGAGCTTCTCGTCCACCACCACTCCCAAGTCCCTCTCTTCGGGGTTGTTCATGAACCATTCTCTGCCCAGCGTGTATTTGTGCTTGGGGTTGATCTGACCCAGGTGCAGGACCTTGTACTTGGCCTTGTTGAACTTCATGAGTTTTGCTCAGGCCCACCTCTCAAGCCTGTCAAAGTCCCTCTGGATGGCATCCTGTCCCTCCAGTGTGTCGACCAAACCACACAGCTTGATGTCATTGACAAACTTGCTGAGGGTGCACTCAATCCTACTGCCCGTGTCTCTGACAAAGATGTTGAACAGTGCTGGTCCCAACACCAGCCCCTGAGGGACACCACTAGTCACCAATCTCTACTTAGGCATTGAGCCATTGACCACAACTCTTGACAAACTTGCTGAGGGTGCACTCAATCCTACTGCCCGTGTCTCTGACAAAGATGTTGAACAGTGCTGGTCCCAACACCAGCCCCTGAGGGACACCACTAGTCACCAATCTCTACTTAGGCATTGAGCCATTGACCACAACTCCTTTGAGTGCGACCATCCAGCTAATTCCTTATCCACTGAGTGGTCCATCCATCCAGCCCATGTCTCTCCAACCTAGAGACAAGGACAACATGTGGGACAGTGTCAGATGCCTTGCACAAGTCCAGGTAGATGACACCAGTTTCTCTTCCCTTATCCACCAACTCTGTAACTCCACCATAGAAGGCCACCAAATTGGTCAGGCAGGATTTGCCCTCGGTGAAGCCATGCTGATTGTCACAAGTCAATCCCTCTTTTTCCATGTGCCTTAGCATAGTTTCCAGGAGGATCTGCTCCATGATCTTGCCAGGCACAGAGTTGAGATTAATCAGCCTGTAGTTCCCCAGATCTTCCTTTCTTCCCTTTTTAAAAATGGGTGTTACATTTCCCCTTTTCCAGTCCTTGGGAACTTCACCAGACTGCCAGGACTTCTCAAATGTGATGGATAGTGGCTTTGCAACCTCATCTGCCAGTTCTCTCAGGACCTGCGGATGCACCTCATCAGGTCTCATGGACTTGTGCATCTTCAGGTTCCTCAGATGGTCTTGAACCTGGTCTTCTCCTCCAGTGGGCAGCTCTTCATTCTCCTAGTCCCTGCTTCTGCCTTCTGTGATGTGGGGTGCGTGGCTTGAGCACTTGTTGGTGAAGACTGAGGCAAAGATGACATTGAATACCTCAACCTTCTCCATATCCTGGGTGACCAAGTCTCCTATTTCCTTATGAACGAGGCCCACATATTCCCTAGTCTTCCTTTTATCCCTGATGTACCTATAAAATCTTTTCTTGTTGGCATTGACATCTCTGGCCAGATTTAATTCTGTTAGGGTGTTAGCCTTTCTAACCTGATCCCTGGCTGCTCGGACAATTTCCCTGTATTCCTTCCAGGCTACCTGTCCTTTCTTCCACCCTCTGTAGGACAAGTAGGCTGAGAGGAATACAGGGAAATTGTCTGTATATAGTATACTATATATACTGTATACAGTATACAGGGAATAATGCAATGCCTAAGGATATCCATTTACAAATGAGGGTAAAACAAAGGCTTGAAACATTGCTTATTCTGCAAGCACTGAACATTTTCTGCATTAAATGAAGTAAGGGTTGGAGAAAAAGTGCATCGTATACTTTTAAATTATATGTATCAGAATGTATATGTACAATGGCTTAGAGTAAGGTGGCACCAACAACTATAATTCTGCCACTTTATAGCTGTTGAAATTTTGAATTTGCAGCCTTTAAAAGTGATCAGTTATCTTTGCTTGAATCTTTTGTCTGTTATATATATAGGCACACAGTAGAATTACTACTTGGAACAGTTCGAACTAGTATCAAATAACTAGTTTTATTCTCAGTTCTATTAAAATTTGGCACCAATTAGCAACAATTTTTCTACTTAGTATTTTTTTTAACAAGTTTGCAACATAGACTTTATTTCAGCCAAAAATAATGTCCATATACTGCAAATAATGTGAGTTTTTTTCAGAAATTGTATATGCAACCTCTTGTTGCATATACAATTGTATATAATATACTATCCGTATAGAAAACATATAGAAATATATAGAAAACACCTACATTTTCTGTGATAGAAGATCAAAGTTTCATATGTTTCATATAGATTTAACTAATATTCTAAGTGCAGTAAGAGGACAGCTGTTGGAAAATACATTGATCTTACAAACTGTGAAAACGTAAAGACAATAATTCAGGATTCTATTTTGTGTCAACAAGATTCCTCCACACTTCAGCAAATCTATTCTGCCTTCTGCTGATCCCTGCATTTTGCACCAACGTGCTAAATGAAAACCTTTCCCTCAGTGACCAAAATGACCACTTTGTATACTGCATGAGTGATGTTTTTAATTTCTCTCTCTGTTACTTTGGACGTGTATTAGAAAACAAATGGTTATAACTTTCCACTTATGGAAGCATAAATAAGCGTGCCACTTACACTGAGAACATCCACAGTCAGTAGCGTTTAGTAACTTCGGCAGATCTTTTTGACCTTGAAAGCAACTTCTGTACTATGTAACCTAACACATGAGGAACGATCTTAAAACAAAATATTTTTCCAGCTCAATGAGAGAGAAAAGTCAATTTATTTAAAAGCTGCTTTCTCCTTTTTTTTTTTTTTTTTTTTTTTTTTTGCTTATGCTATCAAAAATGCAGGTACAATAAAGAAAGGCGTAAGATTTATGGTTTTGTTTTCCTGTCTTGACTCCAACAAAGACTGACATGCTGTCTTTGTTAAAGGCTGATATTAAAAATATCCAATTACAAACATAAAATGTTGTTATTATTTTTATTATCTTTATTAGGGTTATAAAGTTTTATAGGTTAGAGGGAATATAAAAATTCCTCAGTAACTCCAGTATACACATTTCCTTGGGAACCATCTAAAGAAGCCAAATTATTTGCCAGAAAGCTAGTGTAAGAGCCAACATACTTCTTCAATTGTACTTGCAGCTCCAGCATTTCGGTTATGTTGATAAGTCTTCCTAACTCTTGATGTACTTGGAAAGAATGAAGCTTTATTTTAATATATATGATGAAATTCTACATCAAATCATATTCTCAGACTTATATCTCACTGCTAGCTTTGATGAAGACAGATTTTGGACAGATTGTACTGAAACTTGTTTATTTTGGTATCTCACTTGCAACCCTGAGAAGTAAATAAAAAACACTAGGACCCAGAATTTCAAAGCTATTTAGGATCTGTGGCCTGCTGAAATTGGTGGAACGTTTGTTAGCTGATGTCTTGAGGAATTAACAAATAACTCATATTTTATATTTTAGCTATAACTATACTGTTGAACTATAATATACTAAGAACAATGAGATAGAGACTTGCATTTTCCTAGTGTGGAATTTTCGGTTTACTTTTTTTTTCCCTTTTTTTAAAGAAAAATGTCAGTAACCCACCATGTTCCAGTGCATCCAGGTAAACACATAATTTAGTGGAGCTGTCAACATGCATTACTGGAAAACTGCACTGTGTTTTTCTTCATTTTCTAGTCATGTACCAGAGGTAGAAAGACTAACGTTGTCACAATAGAAACAGAGGAAACCAGTAGAATTGTTTTATGAATTTTATCACCAGAAGGCAGAGCAGCTGCAACTAATAGCTCTGCCTTTAAAATGCTTTTATACATCTTTCCTTGTGTGGTAGGATATTTACTGTACCCAGACTGGATATCACCATGAAATGAATGTTTTGAGCACATGAAATGTAACTGCAATGTGTAAATGTGCAACAAAAAACAACAAAGATTTTCACAGAAGCTGTGGAAATAGACTTACATTGTAGTCATTCCGCTTTCCTATTTTGTGCTTTGTAGTTTTATGTTCTGCTTTCTATTTCCACATTTCTTTGTTTGTCTAACTAATGGACAAAGAGAGATTAGATCGAGCACACCAAACAATGTGTACGAATTCATCTTCTTGGCACTTGTGTGTTCTTCTATAACCTCAATGTGTTTTTAATAAGAGATGTCCTATTCATTACACATATATCTAATTTGAAAGATTTCTGAGAAAGGGGATTTTTTTAAGTTGGTTGACTGGACTGACTTCTGTTTCCCTAAACCAGGGTTATACTGTAACTACACTGCATTTTAAAAAATTAAAATAATCCAACTTCAACTGGTAGTAATACCATACCTGAGGCAAGAGGTGCAGGGGAGTGCTTGCCCTATAGTGGATGCACCTGAATTCAAAGCAATTCTCGAAGTAGAACTCCTGTCTCCGTTTGGAGAGATACAGGCACTTGTGCACTCCCCACACCGAGGGGCTAAGTTATTACTTTGTTTTACATCCCCTCCCATACCATAGTGATGATTTTGTATTTTTTCATATAAGTTTCACTAGTCTCACTGATTCTTTAAACTTTCTAAATTCCCCCAAAATACCCGTACAATTTCTCCTGAGCACTCAATTCTGTCCCAGTCGGACCACAATTTACATCGGTTACACCAAAAATAATTTCCAAACTGCACCCAGACGTTCTGGTTACAACCAAAACACTTAAAAATAAAGATTGGTTTACATGAAAAATCCTCAGGTCCATGTATAGGACACCAGAAATTAAAACTTGGTTCAGGTACCCCTGTTCCAAGGTCTGCCATACCCTTAAGAACACACTCAGAATAATATGGACACCGACCACCGGAATGTGACCCCCCTGTCTGTTCCGAAGGGGGTGATACGTCTCCCTTAAAGTGCATTCACGCAATATCTAAAACTACTGGCAAAACTTCCCTAATATCTATGAGTCTTAAATTCCT
>NW_010311177.1:0-73843 GCF_000700745.2 Antrostomus carolinensis | reverse complement strand
TGTCCCCCTGTGTTGCTGGGGGGGAGGAGGTAGAGAAATTGGGAGAAAAATTAAGCCCAGGAAGAAGAGAGGGGTGAGGGGAAGGTGTTTTAAGATTTGATTTTTTTTCTCATTATCCTCCTCTGATTTGATTGGTAATAAATTAAACTAATTTCCCGAAGTCGAGTCTGTTTTGCCCGTGCCAGTAACTGGTGAGTGATCTCTCTCTGTCCTTATCTCCACCCACGAACCTTTTGTTATATTTTCTCTTCCCTGTTGAGCTGAGGAGGGGAGTGACAGAGCAGCTTTGGTGGGCACCTGGTTTCAACCCACCACACATAACAAGTTTTATAACAGAATTTGTGGATAAAGATGTGATTTAGGTTAAAACCCTGCATTATTAGTAAGCTCATAATGCCCTTTTACCACTTTTGTTACAAGTTTACTGCGTGCTAGTGTGTAGATTTCTCTTTCAAATCCAGTTGAATTGTACTTTATGTTGGTCTAAAGATGAGGTGCTGCCACAGCTCCTTAGAGAGTGGAGGGAGTTGGTTGGAGTTGAGGTTCCGTGTCAGCAGAACCTTTTAAGAACAGAGTAAGGACCTTAGATTTGGCAATAGCACTGCTGTCTGTAGGCATCTTCTGGCATAGTTTTATTTTATTTCTTGCCTTTTAAAAATAGAAATAAAGCTGAAAAGCAGGGTATCACTGAAATTTAGTTGTTCAAGAGTCCTATGTAGCTCTTTGTTATATAAATATGTAAATATATAGATCTTAAATTTTCTGCATTTGTTTACTACCCCATAGAAATTGTGTTGTTACACAATGTTAATAATGCATCTCAATAAATTCTCTGCATTAACTCTTTATATTGAGGAATTCTTTTTTCTGCTTTTCCCACTTAACAGCTTTTGCTTCCTTTCCGACTTTTTATTTCCTCAGATTTTAAATAGGAAAGTTTTAAAAGCACTGAAGAGGCACACAGTAACATATTGGTGTCAGTTTTCTGTACTAGAATTGTACCCTCTCATGTTCACTCTAAGAACAAAATAGTGTTTTTATTTAACACACTTGCAGGGAGTAAATCAGTTCTGATCTTCTCGGAACTCTGGTGTTTGAAAAAGCTTATGGCAGTGAGCGCAGGCAATGTGTGTGTACTTTTTATAGCAGAACACCTCTTTTTCCTCCTCATCTCAAACTTTCTTGCATGGCAACATTCTGTGCATTTGGCTTTTCATCATTGGATGTCAACATATCTTACTCTTCAGCAGAGATGCAGTCACTCTCCTTGTCTTTTTGATACCAGCATGCACTGTGCTGTTTTTCTGTAGTTATGTTGTTTTTTGTTTGTTTGTTTGTTTTTTTCAGGGCCAGAGTTGTGAGAACTAAATTGAAAATGGTTCTGGTGGAATATCTGGAGAGTTGTATTTCCCCACGAGCCCAAGTGCATTTCAGGCAGTGATGCCTTGGCTCCTGTAGCTAGGCATCTGTTGGAAAAAGGTCTCTTGCTGTGTGTCTTGCTTGGCATTAGGTTTCACCTGGGCTGAGGGACCCTCAACCTCTTCAGTGTCTCTCATTGTCGAGTATGGACTGTGCTGTGTTCACAGAAGGTGTAATGTGGTGCCTACGTTAGAACAGCCTCTGGGATATCAGGGTTTTAATTGTGCTTTGTCACTTTGCAGAATTTCTTAGAGGACAGAGACGTGTTCATTTGCAAATGAAAATAGTGATTAAGATGATGTTTTCATCTGTTTGTGGTGACTCAAGGTCTGATAGTAAGTACCCAATAATGGAAGTACCTACCCTGAGTCCTGCCAAACTGAGTGATCACAATGATAGGTAAAGTCAACTACAGCTGTTTAATAGCTTAGAATAACAACTCCTAAATACTTCCAACTTTCAGAGCTGCTTGTTGAAAACATGAACTATTAGGCCAATTAATCTTTTGATATAAGCATTAATAGATCATAGAATCATAGAATGGTTTGGATTGGAAGGGACCTTAAAGATCATCCAGTTCCAACCCCCCCTGCCATCAGCAGGGACACCTTCCACTAGACCAGGCTGCTCCAAGCCTCATCCAGCCTGGCCTTCTCAAAGCCTCATCCAGCCTGGCCTTCAACACTTCCAAGGAGGGGACATCCACAACTTCCTTGGGCAACCTGTTCCAGTGTCTGACCACCCTCACAGTGAAGAACTTCTTCCTAATATCTAATCTAAACCTCCCCTCTTTCAGCTTAAACCCATTTCCCCTTGTTTTGTCATTTACTGCCCTTATGAAAAGTCCTTCCCCAGCTTTCTTGTAGCCCCTTCAGGTACTGGGAGGCCACTATAAGATCTCCCTGGAGCCTTCTCTTCTCCAGGCTGAACAGCCCCAACTCTCTCAGCCTGTCCTCATAGGAGAGGTGCTCTAGCCCTCGGATCATCCTGGTGGCCTCCTCTGGACTTGTTCTAACTGGTCCATGTCTTTCTTATGTTGGGGGCTCCAGAACTGGACGCAGTATTCCAGGTGGGGCCTTACAAGAGCGGAGTAGAAATACTCACTTACTTGATAGAATGTTTTTGACTTAGAGTCTAACAAAGCAGTGGATTAATGATTTGCCTTCTCTTTTCTTTTTTTCTCTAGTGCAACAGAATGGAGTACGACACTGCACCTACTCAGCATCAAGGAAAAACCTGTATATTAACAAAAATACAAAAGTTATCTGTCAGGGTTTTACAGGCAAACAGGTAGGTATAAGAACTATTTCTTCTATCACCCTTTGAGTTCAGAAAGCTAGTTGGCCAAAAAAGTATAACAGCCTATAAAAGAGATTATATACTGGCTTTACCTGTGTTGATAGGAAGCTGGACTTCATGATCAGGAAGGTCTCTTCAGCACTTCATTTTTTTTTGTGGGTTTTTTTTTTTGTGGGGGTGGTTTTTTTTGTTTGTTTTGTTTTTTTGTAAATTCAGGAGACAATTTTTTTCACTCATACACAAGCTTAAAACTTGGTTTTGAGTCATCTCTGTTACATTACTTTTGATTTTTGTTGTTCATTCTTAAACTTTTTTATTGTATACAGCTGAAAGATTTTTTTTTTTTTTTTGTAAAGGGAGATTTGCAAAAAACTACATAAGCCTTATCATTTTAGAATTTCCTCATTCACAAATGCCTTTGAATGTCAATGTCTGTGAATTGAATTTCTGTTTTTATTTCAGGATATTTAATAATTTTGCTCACATTCACTCTTTTACACTTTTGCAAGGGAAGAAGACTGCTTTTGCTGGAACTATCAGCTAGTCATGGATGAAAATGCTAATTTCTTCTATTTCATTATAGTGTTTGTCATCTGTCAGACTCGATGTGGAAAATAAAATGTGGCTGCTATGTCTGCAGGTGTGTTAGCAGCACACAACAAAATATCCTTTAGTGTGCAACCACAGCGCTCTGATTTAAAAGAAAAAGCATAGCATATTCTGAGTGCATTTAAAACATGGTGATGCATTCTTCAAAATAACTGATTGTATATATATAGTGAAAACTTCCCTTCTCATTATAAGTTTAAGTGCCATAAATTGCCTTCAGAATTAAAGATAACATCATCTTTTTTGGTTCATTTTACTTGCTATTACATGCCTTTTAACTTTACTTATTTTCTCTCTCCCAGGGCACCTTTCACAGCCAGCAGGCATTGGACTATGGTACCAATTTAGTTGGAGGAATTTCTCCAGGGAAAGGGGGAAAAACTCATCTGGGTCTGCCTGTGTTTAATTCTGTGAAGGAGGTAATTTGCAGCAGTGAGTGGAGGGCAGACAATTTAATGCTGCTGAAGGGCTCCTTATTTCATTGCTCACACTGAAGAGACAAACATTTGAGCCATGGATGTCACTGTGCAAGGAGTGAAATAGAAGTCTTGTAAAAGAGGGAGCATTCAGTGTGGTCAATCATGAATTTGGCTTCCACTGTGAAGTTCACAGAGTCTGGATGCACTTATTTTATGCATGCAACTAAATTCTGATTGATTCTGGTGTGAATGATGAATTTTTAGCAAACTATTATTTAAGGGTATTTATGGTGGTGTTCATGGGGCAGATCCTTTCCAGACAGTGGTTTGTTCTCAGTTCCCTAGTTGTGCTGTATGCGTCTCATCTTCAGTGAATTTAACATTTGCTTTGATTATAGTAAATTAATACATGGCCCTTTACTTAATTTATGCCTGTAAATTGACATATTTTAAGTGACTAGTTGTCAAATGTTCTCTTTGGCCCCACTAAATGCCTGATAGCTTTTTTTTTTTGTTATGTCCATTGTAGGCCAAAGAACAAACTGGTGCTTCTGCCACTGTTATATATGTACCTCCTCCGTTTGCTGCTGCTGCGATCAATGAAGCACTCGATGCAGAAATGCCCTTAGTTGTGTGCATTACTGAAGGTATTCCCCAGCAGGATATGGTTCGGGTTAAACACAGACTGCTTCGGCAGGATAAGACTCGACTAGTGGGCCCAAACTGCCCTGGAGTCATCAATGTAAGTGACTTCTGGATTTGCTCCGAGGTTGAACCATTCTTAGTGATGGTTTGAATGTTGCATCTGACTTCTCCAACTCTTTCCTTAGCCTGGAGAATGTAAAATTGGTATCATGCCTGGTCACATTCACAAGAAGGGAAGAATTGGTGAGTTTTTGAATATTTATGCATCATCTAAAACTAAAGTTTGGTACTCTAGTGTCCCTGAAGACAGTTCACATGCTTTTTAACAGTGTGTCTGTCCTTCAGTTTGTATGTGAACTTTGCCATTATCAATGCTGAAGGCCAAAATCAGTCAGTCTACCATAGCAGGCACTGAGTGCTCATGGTAGAAGCAAAGAAATTGGAAGTTTCCTTAGGTAATAAGATTGACTTAGTTTCCTTAACACTCTCCTTTGAGGCTACCTCCATTTATCTTGGGATTTGAGAGCTCTAAGCTCTCCAATGCTATTCCTTCCAACAGCTTGGCTCCAGAGGACTAGGATCCTACACCTAGTAGCAGCTCAGTATTATAGCAAAGAGAAGAGGTTGCAGGCAAGTTTCTAACATGATAATTTAGACAACTGTACCGTGGCGAGTAGAAGTGACAAATACACCCACTTCTCAGCAGAATTAAGGTCGGAAAGGCAGTGACTTGTTCCTAATCATGTGTTAATTACGTGCCCTGTTCCATGCAAGTCTCTTGTCCTGACTTCTGTTGGTTCCTTGTTCTAAGCTATAGAAATAACAACTTGATTATTTGTAAAATAATGCTGTTCAGGAGCTATAAAGAAAATTCTTCTAAAATACACATTTGTACTTACATAGGGCTTCAGAAATGTTGTAGAGAGCATGTGCTGCTCTTATCAGTCAGCACAGTAAACAGTTTAACTTGAGCACGGTAACCTTTGCAACATTCATTTATTTATTTATTTTTTGGATGAAAAGTGTGTTCACTGTGTGAAAATCTGTTCAGCACTCTTGAAATAGGTGGACTCGGTGCAGTTTTTCTAACACCAGAAACTCTATCTATGCTACTTAACCACTTCTGACTGGAGAATAAGCTGTACCTAGTGAATACTGGAAGATGTGTTAACACTTGTAGCACACCTCCAGCTTTCAGAAGTACCTGTAAACCTGAAATTGAAATACCAGATGACTGCAATTTTGCCCTGTGTAGGTGCCATCAAGACACTGCTCTATGACTGTCAGAGGTAGCATGAACCAGTGTGACCCTGACCTCTCTTCTGAATCCAAGTTCTGTTGAGATTTTCTAAGTATCTGCAAGAAATGTCTTGTAGTCACAAGATACTAGAGTCTGAATACAAGGAACATCAAGTGCAAAAGAATATTTTAAATCCCGAATCCAGTTGCCCCACCATTGACTAGATGATGGTGATCGAAAGATCAGGGAATACAAATGTAACTGCCATTCTCCCAGCTTCATCTAACACTCTGACCTTTGGTGGTATGTTCCCCAGCTTTCTATTACTGTGAGGCATCCAAGAATCATTTGATGGTCTTGGGATGCAAGCTGTAAAAACAGCCACAGTCTTTGCACCTTAATCTGTAGCTTCTGTGAGGCAATAGGAAACAGGAAGCCCTTTGCAAACATAGCAAGAAAAAAGACCTTTGCTAGTAGACATCTGTGCTGTCCAGCAATATAAACAGTGGATAAAACCAAAGTTGTTAGTCTAGTGGTATATTTTTTCCTCTGTTCATGCAATATACTACTTATATTCCTTGTTAGAT
This sequence comes from Antrostomus carolinensis, assembly GCF_000700745.2. Taxonomy (NCBI): domain Eukaryota; kingdom Metazoa; phylum Chordata; class Aves; order Caprimulgiformes; family Caprimulgidae; genus Antrostomus; species Antrostomus carolinensis. The sequence goes on along the minus strand of NW_010311177.1, from coordinate 67,625 downwards.
GGCTTGAAGTAGATGGAAGATGATGTCTCTGTTTGCTGGAAACCTTCCCTCTTGTAGCACTAACAGAAATCTTGACTTGGAAAGATGAACAAAAAACCCATGTAAATATTTTGCCCCTGATCTAGGCTCTGTATTACCTTCCATCATGAATTTAAAACTAGGGTTGTGATCTTTTGTAATACTGTAATGTAAATGCTGAGAGCGTATTACAGAGCAGTGAGCTGCAGCTACAAACACCTGAATAGTGATAAGTTGCGTTTGTGCAGCGTATTTCTGTTCAGGAGGATCTCTGGTGTGTCTGACCTTACTGGAGATGTGATTAATACAGAATTCTTTTTTTAACTGCTGAGCGTGCAAGTCTGTTTCCAGCTCAGTGCATCAGCTACAAGACAAGAAGTATATTCTTCAATTTTGTTTGTAGTTTTCTTTCCTGGTAAAGTTGTAGCGTGAGGAATTACGTCTCAGCCAGTATGACTGACTTTCTGGGCAGGTTTATTCTGTTGACAATTAAGCATTAAAAAATGTCAACCAAGAAATAGGACAGATAGACTCTTATGTTGAGTTTTCATGTTTTGGCAAGAATGGCTGGATAACCTGGCATCTCATGTTCAGTTTATTAAGGTGATTTTCATGAATATAAGAACAGCTGCCTCTAGTCATGCACTTAGCTATGTTAGTATTAAGTTTATCTCCTTTTCTTTCCTGAAGGTATTGTGTCAAGATCTGGAACCCTGACATATGAAGCTGTTCATCAGACAACACAAGTTGGATTGGGGCAATCTTTCTGCATTGGTAATGCATGTTGCACATAGACTAATCTGCTTTTTCTTTACAAGAAGAAATCCAAAGTAATTTCTTTTTGCAAGAAGTTGCTGAATGGCAATTATGTTGAAAAATGAGATCCCTATGTGCTGTGAAGAGTATAACCCTTCTCTGTTAGAATTTTCCCATCAGCTTAATAAAAGTCTAAAAAACAGCTTTGAACAAAGAACTACCGGCAAATATTATGTCAATTTGGAAACAAACTTTCCAAATAAGTTAATATAAAGGGATAGGGCATTCTTAGGCATTTAGTTGGGTATGTTAAGTACATTCATTTTTCTTACAGCAAAATTCTAGAGCTTGGTCCTGCTGTGTCTTATGTGCCTCTGTATAAGGCATAATATTTTGCTGATGGTTTGATTGGTGATTATTCAGATATCAAGGTTTTCTGTTAATCATGTGGGAGATATTTGGAGCAGAAATTTGGCAGACACTGACTTGGGGAGATCCTTCAGAGCTGCTCCTCTTATGAGCCTTTGGGAATATTCAGCATGCTGAAATGTACTTTGAAACTTTTATTATAAATGCTATAATATCATTATGTTGACTTAGTATTTTTTTTCCCCCGACCCCCCCAGGGATTGGAGGTGATCCTTTCAATGGAACTAATTTTATTGACTGCCTTGATGTCTTCCTGAAAGATCCTCATACTGAGGGGATCATATTGATTGGGGAAATTGGAGGAAATGCTGAAGAAGATGCAGCAGCATTCTTGAAAGAAAATAATACTGTAAGTCTTAAAGAGCTTGCTTCTGGACACCTTGCTAGTTAACCAGCTTCTTTTGCCAGTTAGCCAGCTTCTTTTTTTATGTCAAGGAAAACTCTGTTCAGTCTTTGATCTCTATTTACAAAAAAACAAACAAACAATAATATTTTTATTAAAGAGAAAGAGTTGAAATTCGGAGCTTTATCCAGATAAATCTTTCCAGATTGCATACATAGATAAATCCTTTCCAGGTTTTTCTAACTGGAGAGCAATGTTAGCTTTAGATTTTTAGTTCTGTAATGATATTTGTAGTGAACATTCTGGTTTTTGTAATATACCTGGCTCTGTAGAGTGGTGTTTTATAGTTTCTGATTGTTTATGATGCTTATGAGGAGTGAAAGTATTCCACGCTCCTCAGACTCTTGGTTCTGTGTTATCTGAGGTTTGTAGCTGTTTAATAACTTTACCTGGCTAGTTGATATTAAAAAAAAAAAAAATAAAAACATGGCATCTGAAATTGCATTTCACCTCACTCTGCCCCCCACACATAACACAGTACCTTTTCTTTCTTCACAGGGCCCAAATGCCAAGCCAGTAGTGTCATTCATAGCTGGTCTGACTGCTCCTCCAGGCAGGCGGATGGGTCACGCTGGAGCAATCATTGCTGGTGGAAAGGGTGGAGCTAAGGAGAAGATAGCAGCTCTTCAGAGTGCTGGTGTTGTTGTCAGCATGTCTCCTGCTCAGCTAGGCAGCACCATCTACAAGGTTTGTTGCTTGGAAATTGGTGTACATACTCATCTGGAGCAAGAAGATACTTTTGAGGCATTATGAGCTGGGAGTACATCTTTTACTCAGATATTCTGTGAGGGTGACAGAGCCCTGGGACAGGCTGCCCAGGGAGGTTGTGGAGTCTCCTTCTCTGGAGACATTCAAGACCCACCTGGACGCCTTCCTGTGTGATCTCATTTAGGTTCCTGCTCCGGCAGGGGGATTGGACTAGGTGATCTTTTGAGGTCCCTTCCAATCCCCAACATTCTGTGTTGCTCTGAACTTGGTTAAACAAGAACTCTATTGACTGAACAAGTTGCAGTTATTACTTAGATAATACGTGCATGTAGCTTTATGTAATGTTGTCTTTATAGAAAAGTAAACATGGCAAAATAGAGAAGAGATAACATTTTGCTTTCAAGTGTGGCAGCTTGTTGAATTGCAGTTTCTGGATGCAAAGAACCTGAATTAATTTAAAATATGAAAACATGCTTTGAAAGTCTGGTCTTTGAGGAAGGAAAGCCTTGGCATATAGGTCTGTCTAGTTTAAGTACTAATTCAGAATTATGGTTGAATACATACAGCTGAAAAATTTATGTATGAAATAGAATATTTGAATTTTTCTTAATTCATGTCCAAAAAAAGGCATTGCTTCATAGCTAGGCAAAATGCATAATTCAGCTGTGCTAGGTATTTTTTTTTTCCTGTGGTGACTGTGTAGTATAACATCTTCACAGGCTGCTGTGGGGTTCTTCTCTTCTTTTGTTGTGTTTTTTCCTTTACTAAAGTGAAAAATCTTTACTTTGTTGCTTCCCTGGCTTGAATCCTTCACTGTAAGGATTCTACTGCTGTTCTTGTGCAGAATTAGTGTTTTTCAAGCCTGTTGTGCTGTGCCTGGGAGGAAATGGTTCCTTGAGAGCATTGCAATCTGAGCAAAGTGCACCGACTGCAGTCTAGCACTGCTGGTTTTTCATAGCTGTTTTGTTAACGTGAGGTGGGAGAACACTTACCCACCTTTTCTCCAACTTGCACACATTGTGCATTTTATATTTTAATTTTTAATTCCAAAAATCAGATTTGCTAAGATAAATACAAAGAAATTTAAAATAGAATAGTAATAGAAGCCTTTCCTCCCCCCACCCACCCATAACGTTTATGTGCTATTTGCAGGAGTTTGAGAAAAGGAAGTTGCTGTAAGAGAAGACACTTTGGAATACTGTCTCCAAAACATCAGTGCAGCACCTGGCCTCTGCTTATCTTTTGTCTGCTGATCTTCGGTTGCCCAAATGACTGACACTAGTCTTTTGAATTTGACTTGGAAGCCATAAACCTCCTGGCTAAACCTGTTTTGATGTCTCCTTGGTTCAGACATGATCACCTCATTGTAAATCACAGCAAATTAATAAATCTACTACTAAATCTGATGCATCTTTTGAATTCCTGAAGCACAGCCATTTCTTCAACCACCATAAACAAAACAATCAGCCTTGAAGGTCTGAATCTTTTGTAACTTAAGCACTGCCCATTTTAAGGTAAAGTCGCTTATAGAGCTGCTTCTAAGGATCAAGGCACTGACTTTATGCACATATCACACTTCACTTTATTTTTAAAAAATCCAGTCTTACTTGTTTGTTTCAGGTGTGTTTGTTTGAACAATAGGCCAAAGTTTCCGTCCCTTAAACCAAAGCTGCTGGATCTGAAGGGGTTACTTATTGATCCACGTAGCTGGATATGCCTGAAGTCCAGACTTTCTTTTCAAGGCTGATGAGCCATGCACAGTGTGGTCCTCTACTGTCAAGGAATTCCGTTTGTTGGGTGGAGAGATGGAATTTTTATTCACAAAAATGAATCTAATTTCCCATGCAAATATATATTAAAAATTGTAACTATGAAAGTGATTTGGTCTTTAGCTTGCATTACCTTAATTTCCTCTTTATTGTAACTATGATTGCATTGCTTCTGTGTTCTGAAATCTTAATAACATTGGGACATAATGAAGGAGAATTATTATTCTCTGGAAAAGAATGTAATAAGGCATCTTTCTTGTTAACCACTCCCAGCACTGTATTAGAAAGCCCTTTTTTTTTTTACCTTGAAAGTAGCCCAAGCACTGTGCCTATAAATGAGTGTTATGAGTTTTATCAAGATGAACTAAAACCAAGATTGCTTTCTTTATATAGAGGACTGAAAGTTCATGTAACCTGGCACTTGTCTAAAGCTAACCTTGTGTTGCATAAAGGTGCTGTTACAAAAACTCGTGTCTGTTATTTGTTTAAAACTGATCTTAAGTTTTCTTACTCAAATGCCTGTGGAATTTCTCTTCCTAATGCAAGCAGTGAGCAGGTGTCTTGATGTTGACATTTACAGTTCCTAGAGCTAAGCCCTGATGAAATGCTTCAAAGGACAGGTCCTATCTCTGCTGCACTGAATGTGTATTAATGTACCTCATACATGGTCAGGCACCAGTCAGATGATACAGGTCTTAGGCCACAGAGACCAGATGTTGTATTATTCACCTTGGTATGATTTACTAAAATGAACCTGACATCCTGTCACTAGACACTGGCCACCCCAGTACTGAGTGGTCAATCATTTGATAAAGCCTATGATGACAGATAAGTATTTTCTTACTACATCTGCTCAGTTTCTGGTGGTGCCTGATTTAATCTGGAGTGAAAAACTGAATGGTGCCCTTTAAATAGAGACAGACCAGCGCTAACGTGTCTCAGTCTGTGTAAGAGTGCAGTCCTTCACCAGTGAATGTCAGGATATTGCAGGTTGTCTTCTTATAAACTTGCTAATCAAAGTAACTCATCGTAGTGGTGGACTTCTCCACAACACAAATTTTGGACATTACTGTGATAGTTTCACTGGGCATCTCAGTGAAATACCTGAATTTCATCATTGCCACCAGGTTATAAAGAATGACCTTCCAGGACAGTTGAGGTAATGTAAGTTTCCTGCTAGGGATTGCTCCATGGAACCTCTTTGAGAGGCACCAGCTATTTTAGAAGACAGCCATACACTCCAGTGATCATTGTCCCCTGAGAAAGTTTCCTTGTATCTTGTAATTAAGAGGATGAGTTTACAAATACGACCTTGATTCTAATGTTTGCAGCAGTCACATGGTGTAGCACCTTAGCAGCTGCCTGGGTCTGTTCAAGCCTGGGGCAGCAATCTGGACTAGCCTGGAAGTGAGCATCACCTAAGGATGGGGAAGAAACCTGACCTTGTCTGATAAAGGCTTAGTTTGCAGTTTTCTCTTGCTCCCTAAAAATGTGCACTTGACAAGTATCATCAGAGCCTCTTACATTGCTCATGACAATGTCTCTTTGGAAAACATACATCTGTTTAATACCATATGTACTTGTGAATAAATATTTTGAGTAATCTGATCTGGAAAATTGTTCATTTATTTATTTTTTTATAAAGGCAGAAGTTTAGTGTTGAGCCTTACACACCTGTTGCTACTGTTTTTATGTGTCTTTGAGTCCTCATTAAATTTTGTAAAATAGTCCTTTTTTTTTTCCTTGATTTAGACTTGGCAATGATGTCTGTCCATAAATCACTTGTACTGCTGAGGGATAACTTCTGGATGTTCATTTTGGTTGAGGGAATTCATCGCCACACTGATTTTCTTGAACAAAGAGAAGAGGATGCAGATCCATTTCATGTTTTTTTTCCTCTTAACTGGGCAATATTTGTCTTTGAGTGATATCCAATACTCTCACTAGTAGGTGCTCCTTGAGTTTGATGATGTTAATTTTTTTTGAGGTTGATTTGAGGTCTGTCACACCTAATGAATACTATTCCCTTCGTGTTTTTTAGAGTGTATTAATGCCTTTTCTTTTTCTTCTGTGTTTATGCTGTTTCCCAGGATGAATGTTTTATTATGTAATATTTTGGGGGAAGGCAGTGGTAAGTTACTCTCTGTATCTTTATACTTGCAGTGATGCTCTGACGTGAGATTCCAGATCTTTTGATTCTTAAGATTCACTTTATTGATTCACTTTATTGAAGCTCACCACTGAAAACAAAAGAAAACATTGGTCCCAATTTATTTGGTCAAACAAGGTCTCCTGTGTGCGCTGGAGGTGGAGAGGGAAGGAGAGGCTGCTGAAAGATGGTCAGCTCTGTACTCCAGTGTCAAGATATTCTTCATTATTAAGATGGTGATTGGTGGATTTCTCAATAGCTATTGTCATAGTTTTTGAGGTTCACTGGGTTTTTTTGTCCCATTTTTTTTTGTTGTGTTACTTTTTATCCTCTTGCTTACTTGCTTCCTTTTGTGGCGGATTGAAATTCCACAGGGCACTAGCACAGGGCTAATTAAAATCAGTTGGCTGGTATATTGAGATGGTCTAGGTGGTTTTAGTTGAATTGAAGATGCAACTTAATTCTTGGCAGATCAAAAGATAGATTTCAAGCTTTAAGGTGAGGAGAGGAGTGCTCACTAATTGGCCTCACTGGTGACAAGTGGATTAGAGGATGCACTCTGGCAGGAGGCTGCCAATTAGGTAGACTGAAAGTACCTACAAAGTCACGTTGTCCTTCAGCCTGGGGTTGTGACTGACCTCTGCTCAGATTTGGGTACTGACCCAAGGCAGGTCTAGTGATTGGATCCCCTGGTAGCTGCCAAGTGAGGGGTGGAAGCAGAGTAAATTGGGCCAGAAAATGCCAGGATCTGAGCCCTGAGAGACATACTGGTGGTTTCAGGAAGAACCTCAGGGGCTGGCTTCAGTGCTGATGGCTTCAAAGTGGCAGCTGACTTGTGATGCCCGAAGAATAAGCTCTTAATTGTGTTGGAACTGTAGAATTAAGTATTACCTGCTCTAACATAATCATTTGCTAAGTTTACTGTCACCTTTGCCCTCCTTTTCCCACTACCTGTCACTGGTCAGGATTACATTAAGGCTTTTCATAAGAGCGTCTGTGTGCAAGTCTGATAGTACGAGCAGGAACCTGCTGGTGATTTCTGAAGGCAGCAATAGGAGGAGTTGTGCTGCTGTGGACGCCTTGCAGGCAGCAGATTCAGGGTGGTTTACACAGCGAGCTGTTCCTCTCGGTGCATCTGTACAGGGCTGTGAGTGCTGAGGCAGCCCCTGGTTTCATAGTGACTAGAAGTAACTAGTCAAGAGGGGAGAGTCCAGGTTTGATGTTTTCCATGTAAATTGTAAAACTGAAACAACAACAACAACAAAAATTTCTTGGACATCAACTTGCAGTACCCCACTAGCAATTAAATGGGGTTTATGCTACATGGGCATGGTGGTGTTGGGTTGACGGTTGAACTTGGTGATCTTGAAGGTCTTTCCAACCTTAATGATTTTATGATTATATCTGTTTGGCTGTATTCTTAAATAATTGATTCTTCTGAATTATTTAATGAGGGGTTAATTTATTTCTCTATTGGAGATAGATCCTGGCACTGGGTGGTACGTTGGTCTCCTGTAGTTGAGGAGTATGAGTTGCTATAGGCAGCAGCACATGCAGGAGTTGGTGTTTAGCTTCCATCTAACCCTTGCTCTGTGCAGCCCAAAACACTGAGAACCCTTCACAGAGGGTTGATTGAGATGGGTGGTAGTGGAAGCTAAGTAATGTAATTCATGATAAAGAGGGCAGTGGTGGAGTCCCCATCCCCGGAGGGATTGAAGAGTCATGTAGACATAGTGCTGAGGGAGATGGATTAGTCAGGGACTTGTCAGTGTTGGGTTAATGGTTGGACTCGATGATCTTAAAGGTCCTTCACAATTGAAGCAATTCCGTGATTCTGTGATTCTAGCAATGGCTCATCTGCCTCTCTTCTTCCTTACTTGCCTGGTCTGTATAATGAAGTGTGTGAGCCCTGAGACTGGATGTGTTATGGAGACGATTCATACAGGAATTAAAATCTGATAGGTACCATTTTAGGGAGAGTTTACTTTGATAGATATCCCCTGTTCTTGTATCTGTGAGAATATGGTTTAGTGTGGAATTGACCCAGAATCAAGAATCAACAATTTTGGGAAATTTCTTGACTCAGAAATGCTGAAACACTTGGAGTTTTCAAAAGGAAATTGGCAAGTTGTTCCATTTGAATTTGAGATGCAAACAGGATATTTCCCTAGAAGTGGCAATCTGAGAGTTTTGCTCCAGTTAAAAACCTCAGGAAACTTTCTCAGAAGTGCACCAGGGTTGTGTGGGGTGTATTTGTTTGGTTTTTTTTTGGGTATTTTTGTGGTTCCAGTCTAGACTTTCTGACACATGATGGCTTCAGCCTGATAATCTGTCAGACCTGCTGAGCATCCGTAGCTCACTACCAGGATTCAGACACAGAAGATTCACTGCCACTCAGAAGCACCCAAACCTTCTCATTAAAAACTGTCTTGCTTTCTGCAGCAGTTATGTGATCTCAAAAGAAAAGAGATCCCTCTCTGTTTCCACAAACCACATCAATTTGTAGAACTGGGAGAAAGGCTGTTTTTCTGTCCTATAATCACTAAAGCACACACAGCACTGTTTGTGCTGGGAGCAGGCGCAATAGCCTATAACGATGTCTGTGCTGTGCAGATACATAATTAAGGGTCTCTTAAAATCTGTTTTGTTGCTGGAAAAGACAGCACAGTGAATTTATAGTTTTCAGCACATCTGTAATGTTACGAGATAGTTGCTTTAAAGAAAAAAAAAAAACCCAAAACAGCCTACAATCCTATGTCTTTTCATTTGCGGTTTTGGTCTCTAGGTGGCAGGTTTTGACACTGAAACATGGTTTTGGTTCCCGTTCTGAACTCAGGGGCTGGAAATGTGCTGGAGAAATAGAAGATGAAAACAAGAACAACACTTCTTTATTCTTTCTGGATATTGTATTGATTTATGATCATATCCTTTTATGCGAGCTGGGGAGAGGTGGAAAAGAACCTCGCTGGTTTCCCTCCCTGTGCTCTCAGTACGCCCGTGATGTTGGAATGTCTTGTTTTTCAAGCTGGTGTGAGTGATGTTGTCTGAACTGTGTGGGACCTGCCTTAGAGAAATACCTGTCTTCATTTTGAAATGGACAAGAAATGGCTTAGACTGTTTCTTCAAGAGCTTAGCAATTCTGACTTATTTTTTTTTTTTACTTTTATTCAGTTGCCCGAGGCTGGAGGGCAGAAGAGGAGGAGAAGAGGTAGGGCTGTTAGGGAGGAGAGACATGAATTGCCAGACTTAAAAGGAGTTTTTTTTCTTTACAACAGTAAAAAAGAAAAAAATAAAACCAAACCCAACCAGTGTGTAATAAAAAACTCCCTATGAAATAGTCACCAGCTGCTGACTCCCTAGAGAGAAGCAGGAGGAGATTGAGCTCATGGAAGAAAAACATCTTCCCCACTGCCAGGTCCACCACACTCTGTGTGCTGAAGGTGCCCAGGGAAGTGGGGGGCTGGACTAGCCCCGCTTCTCCGAGTGTGAGCTGAAGAATGAGACCAGTTTGGTTTCAGGGACTTTGGTGGCAGCCCTTGTGTGCAAGAGGTTGCAAGAGGTCTTGTGGGTTAGGACCTGTGTATGAAAACTGTGGCTGTGTATGTAGAGACAAGTATGTGCATGAGCCTGCGTGTAAAAGTGTCTCTGAAGGACTCACAGCCTGAAGGAATGCGTCTTGGTCAGGTCATCCTCTCCTTTTGTGTTCTGCTTTCGGACTGTAAATCTTACTGTTAAATAGCTCTAGCTACGAGGAGGAGAAACAATAGGCAGAAGATTTAGTCTGCAATAATTTCAGTCATTTAACTGGTTATATTTTATTTATCTTTCTGTAGACAACTGTTATGTTTGTTCAAGACAGGCACTAAAGTTTTTTTCTTTCCCAGTATAGATGAATTGGGAGTAAACCCAGCTGAAGGTTCACTGATGCCAGCCTAGCCTTTGGTTCAGCCCTGTCCTGAAACATGGAATTTGGGACAAGGTCCATATCTGTCTCCCGAATTTTAGACACATGGCAGGATTGCGTGCTTGGGGAATGCACAAGAGAAACAAGGGAAGGACAGGAGAACCTCTGGAAGCGTCACATAGACACATTTCATCATTGATCCACATTTTATCATTGATCTCTTCTGATTGTAACAAACTTAGACACCCAAGACACACATGTTCACACATACATGGAGACAGCTACACCAGGAGAACATCTAGGCTGGCTCTATCTTGATAAGAGGAAATGGCCTCAAGTTGCACTAAGGGCAGTTGAGATTGGATGTGAGGAAGAATTTCTTTCCTGAAAGGGTTCTCAGGCATTGGAAGGGGTTGGCCAGGGCAGTGGTGGAGTCCCCATCCCTGGAGGGATTGAAGAGTCGTGTAGACACAGTGCTGAGGGACATGGGTTAGTCGGGGACATGTCAGTGCTGGGTTAATGATTGGACTTGATGATCTTAAAGGTCTTTTCTAATTGAGGCAATCTGTGATCTGGAGATGTGCTCCTCCTCCGCTTGACCAAATGACTTACCCAAAGTCATGTTGAAGGTTTCTGCCAGGTTAGACACCAAGCCAGCTCTCCTGAAGCCCAGTCACACATTTCAAGTGTCACCTGAATTTTCCTTCCAATTTAAGTTTATACTTGGTATGCACTGTGTGATCCTCATTTCTGATGCATTGGAACACAGCAGCAAATCTGTATTTTTCAATTTGTCCTATTTATGGTACAGCCCATTTCTGTTGCAAAAACACTGTTAATAGTTTATTTAATGTGTCTTTTATAAATCATCTGAGAATACTGAGATCTGATTCTTGAACAGGGAACAAAATCACACAGCATTAATCCACTCTTTCTTGCAATGATTCTAGCAATGATGGAAAACAATCTAATTAGAAGCCATTCTTTCAGCCTGGAAATTGTAATTGGATTGTGAATTTTATAGTAGCAGCCTTCAAAAAATAAACAAGAATTAGTCAACTAAAGAAAATATGCTCAGCTTGTTTCTGGCAGGGGCTGTGTTCTGTGGTTAACTTTAGGGGTTGTTGTTGTTCTTTATTTTTTTCTCCTGGCAAATAAGGCATCCTTAGAGGCTGCAAACATGGGTTTTTCCCTGGAGAAACCTGCTGCAGTGCCAGTCACTCAGCCTGAAGCAGCTACCTGCAGTCCTCCTGTCCTCTTTGCTTTCCACCTTCAAGTTTGCTTGGAGCATCTCTGGATGTATTAGTGCTCCCGTGGACCAGATTTACTTTGAGATTTGGTGGAGAAGTCACTGTACCCCAAGTGAGGCTGGTATAACAATGTGCAAAAGTGAAAGAAAAAACCCCAAACCCTTGTGAGACTGGAGCGTTGGAGAGCCTCAGAGACAAAAGAGGGAAGGCAGCAGGGGAATGGTGGAAGGAGCAGGGTGTTGTCTTTATTCACTGCTCACCTATTTAACACAGCCTTGGTTGAAGCTCAGAAAAAAATGCTTGTCAAGGTATTTATTAGCTCTGCTTATGAAAAATACATAGAAATTCTCTTGTTTGAAGAACTTAATTAGGACTGGGTAGAAAACATGCTTCTTATCCAGTGGGAGCTTCCTTATAACCTTGCCAGCCCAAGAGGTGGTGGCCAAATCTCCAAAGCCATGTATGTATCTCCCACACAAATTTTTGTGTCTCAACGGCCTCTTGAACTTGGGTGTTGTTCCTTAAGGCACTTAGAGTCATAGAATGGTTTGGGTTGGAAGGGACCTTTCAAGGTCATCTAGTCCAACCCCCCTGCAGTGAGCAGGGACACCTTCAACTACATCAAGTTGCTCAGAGCCCCATCCAACCTGACCTTGAATGTTTCCAGGGATGGGGCTTCTACCACCTCTCTGTGCAACCTGTGCCAGTGTCTCACCACCCTCATGGTAAAAACTGTCTTCCTTATATCTAGTCTAAATCTCCTCTCTTTTAGTTTAAAACCATCACCCCTCTTTCTATCACAACAAGTTCTGCTAGAAAGTTTGTCCTCATCTTTCTTATAGGCCCCTTTAAATACTGAAAGGCTGCAATAAGGTCTCTCCAGAGCCTTCTCTTCTCCAGGCTGAACAGCCCCAACTCTCTCAGCCTGTCCTTATATCAGAGGTGCTCCATGTCCCATCCCTCTGATCATTTTTGTCACCTCCTCTGGACCCACTCTGGTAGGTCCATGTCTATTTTGTGCTGGGGACCCCAGAACTGGATGCAGCACTGCAGGTGGGGGTCTCACCAGGGCAGATTAGAGGGGCAGAATCCCCTCTCTTGACCTGCTGGCCACGCTGCTTTTCATGCAGCCCAGGATATGGTTGGTCTTCTGGGCTGCAAGCTTACAGTGCCAGCTCATGTCCAGCTTTTCATCCACCAGTTCCCCCAAGTCCTTCTTGGCAGGGCTGCTCTCAATGCCTTCATCCCCAGACTGTAGTGATACTGGGGATTTCCCTGACCCAGGTGCAGGACCTTGCACTTGGCCTTGTTGAACCTCGTGAGGTTCACATGAGCCCACTTCTCAAGTTTGTCCAGGTCCCTCTGGATGGCATCCCATCCCTCAGGTGGTTCAATGGCACCACTCAGCTTGGTGTCATCAGCAAACTCGCTGAGGGTGCCCTCGATCCCACTTACGTCGTGCTGTTGTGTTACCCTTATCACTTTGGCTCTATTCCCCCTCTAGCAGACCCTCCTGAGTAGATGCTATAGACAGCCTTTCCAGAACCAGCTCCATGAAGCACTTTGGCAGTGTCAGTGCCCCATCTCTGCTGTCACCCATGAAGCAAGAGGTCCCCAGGCTTCCTGTGTCAGCCACCTCCATCTGAGGCTCTCCCGCCGAGGTAGTTCTGTGTTAGGTGACACAGAGGGGCAGCTGGGTGTGATGTAAGTGCTGTTTCTTTATCCATCAATTTTTGGGGGCCCCAGATCCTCTCCAGACAAAAATGCTCAAAGAAATTTTGTAAAGCATTTCAGGCTGGAAGAGATTGTGTGTTCCCAATAACTTTAGTATTTGCTATTAGAGTTTTGCTCAGATTTAGCTGAAACCAGAATGTTTCACATGGGGAAGGAAAAGAAACAGATGGGAACTTCCCTTCTACCTTCCTCTTCTCTCCTTAAACTTGACCTCAGAGCTCCCAGAGGGAAAGCTGTTTCCCAGCTATCTCCAGACAACTAAATACTACATTGTCAGCTTACACAGTAAGGTCCCATTTGAATTTTACTGTCAGACAGTGAAAAGTGATCTTTGGTAAACACTGCATATTCTTATGGAGACTTTGTTACCTTTGGTTTATGGATAAAATAAAACCAGTAACAACACAGTCTCTTGAAAATGCTCATATCCATAAATTTGAGATTCCCCCTGTCCTCTCCCCAACCCATGAGGTTTTGCAGTCCTCCTCACTACATCACTGTCCCATAGACAGCACTGGAGACCCTCCCCTGACAGCTTTATGGCTGATGGCTGAAGAATGAACAGTTACTCCTTGCAAATTATTTTCTAGATTGCCACAAAAATATACATCATTGTGTCATGGGATGGCAACTACACTAAATCTGGTTAGATAGTTAGGGTGGGTTGCTGTCATAAATCACCCTCCGCCTACCTTGTTGTGGTGGAAATGCAATCAATAGTTGTTGCAACAGTTTATATAATTTAAAAAAATTATTTGCAAAACAAATTTTTAATAGTTCTCTGATTCAATAACATCCTGTCTATTTCCTGCTTTGGAAAAAATCAAGCACATCATCCTCTTGGAAATCTGCATTGTCACTTTGCTAATGCATCAATACAAACATTTGGAAGTTGTTAAAAAGGGGAAATTTTTCATCGCGATAAAAAAAGAAGAATGAGAGCAGCTCAGCTTAAAAGATTGCGTTGTCAGTTCTGATTTAATGTGTGAATAATGCTAGCAGGATGGGGAGAACGTCTCCTGGTTAGATTGTTTTTATGCTGTTAGAGTCTATGTGCTGGGATTTACAGCTTGAAAGTATTTTTTTTCAGAGGATAGTTGTAATGAACTGGGGTTTGTTTCATTTCTCTTGACTATAAGAATCACTTGAATGTCAGTCAAGCAGGAGCTTGAAGATGGTTTGGATTAGAGGAAGTCAACCTAATGTTTGGACCAAAAGCCATGCTGCCATCTCTCAAGATCTTGTTGCGTGCCTTGTCATTTACTTCTGCTCCTTAAATGCTTGGCTCCAGGAGGCAAGTGTCCCTGTGATGTTGCCAGCCTATTGCAATGACTGCATCTGCACTGGGAGTGGCAGTCTGATAGCTCTTACCCCAGGGCTGTGGAGAAAAGCTTCAAAATCTGACTTGATTCCAACCTAAAACCTCAGAAACTGAAATCAGGGGAACTGCATTGGATACTCGGGAGATGGGTGTAGCCATGAAATCCTTTTGAAGAGTTCCTTTTTGCAAAGGCATAAGCAAGTAAACAATTTTTAAAGGGTTAAAGAGTTGGAGGTTTGAGGATCCTTCTACCCCTTGCAGCAGTTTTCCCATTTTTGAAGCCGTTAAGCAACCTGGCCAAAGTTCCCAGAGAGGATCTAAACATGGAAGATATTTAAAAATTCTTTCCTGACCAAACCTCTTCAGTCCATGTGAGTCAGCTACCTCAGACCTGTCGGTTACCTGGTGGCAAGAGATGGTTTCCACGTGGTCCGTAGGAGGATAGTGGAGAGCTGCACTTTGTTGCTTTCTAACCTGCACTCTAACAGGGGAAAGCAATAGCCCACACACATCTTTCTGCACAAAGAAAGCTTCCCAAGTTTAAAAGCTTTTCTCCTGGCCCAGTAATTCCCTCACATCAATCTTTCATAAAGAGGATGCTTAGCTGGAAATTTCCTGGAGAGGGAAAGGTGATGTAGTGCAGGCTCTTCTTGGCCATAAGCCGACGTGAAAAGTGCACTTAAGTTTCTGGTTCCTTTCAGGCCTATAAAACACCCTGCTCCCATGTGGCTGCAGAAATATCAGTGCTAGGTACCCAGAGAACTTGGGTTTGTGGAGATTTTGCAAAGACCGTGCAGTCTGGTCTCTTTCCAGTGAGAGCATTGTTTGACTCAGCTGAATGAACCAGGTGATTAAAGAGAGGGGAAGATTAGCAGCTTGTTGGCATTTGATTTGTGAATATTTTTATCCTGTTCACTTATTTGTTTTATGGGTCTCTTTTTCTGATTAGGGAAGTGAATTCCAGCCTTAGGATTTGACAATTGTGTTCTCCACAGATGCGGCACTAAAGAACAGCTAATAAATGCCAGGTATCCCAGGTAGCAGAAGGTGCCTCAAGGGCAGAAGGCTACAAAGTCTGATGACTCATTTGAGCCATTGATGACCTCTGGGTTACCTATTGTTTGTATCAAACCATTCCTGTTCTCTTTTTTATGGCCTGGTAAAGCCCTCCCATACAAAATATTAAAAGAAGCAGACCTAGATTTGAACCACTACTTCCACATCCTTCGTCAGGAGTAAGGATAATGGTATCTTGTTTATTAATGACTTATCTAGTAATTGATTTTCCCCCTCCTGCCTAAAGAGCCCCAAAACTCTTTAGAAACATTAAAAAACTAGAAAATGATTCCTTAGATAGGATTTTAGGATGCAGTAGGATGGAGCAGAAGGGGAAGCGACATCTGATGGTGTGAACTGTTCTTGAAGGGCTTTAACCAAAGTCTACTAACACTTTACCCTAGAGAGACTCAAGCTGAGTACACAACCCAAATGGCAGGAGGTGAGTGGCTGGGTGATCATAGAGTAACACAAGGTGGGAAGGGACCTCAAGAGGGCTCTAGCTTGATCTCCTGCTCAAAGCAGGGTCAGCTATGTGGTCACTGCAGCAAACCCAAGCTGGCAGCAGCATTTGTTTCAGAAAGTTGCTATGTGAAAGTGTAGATGCTTTTCTCTGCTCTCTATCCCCACCACAATCCTGCACTTCAGTTTCCTGTTTGCAGCCCGATTCTGCAGCACACTCAGTAGAGTTTAGGTATTTTAAGCTCTCTGTCTATATGGACACTTGAATTGTCTCTTTTTGTAGAACCTGATTGTTCTTCAGTACTCATTGCCTAGTCTAGAAGTGGAGCTGACTCATCTTCAAGATGCATCAAAAGAAAAGAAAAGAAAAAATCCTACTGTTTTTGCCCATCACAGTTAATATGAAAGTTGGGCTTCTGCCTCAGAATCAGTTTTACTCCCTAGGCCCATCCTCTCTGAAGGTGGCACTTGCAAAAATATGTCCAGTGAAGTTCTTGACTTTTCTTTCAATTGATTAACTAACTCCACACTGCAGGAATATATAAATGAGATATTAAAAGGCTTGTTCCTTTCTCTGTGTGTTTTACACACTGCAGTGCTTCATGAAACAAGCTGTCCATACAGGGACCAAAAGGCTGCAAAGAATTGATATTATGGGAAATATTCCCATTGAATTCAGTAGTTTGGGGCATGAGGTCCACCACTAGACTGGATCAGAACTAGATAAACATATTGCTTTGTTTCATAGAATCAACGAATGGTCTGGGTTGGAAGGGACCTTTAAAGGTCATCTAGTCCTACCCTCCTGCAAGAAGCAGGGACATCTTCAACTAGATCAGGTTTCTCAAAGCCAAACCTGACCTTGAATGTTTCCAGGGATGTGTTATCTACCACCTTTCTGGGTTGTTTGATTGGTTAAGCCCTGCTGTGTTGTCCTTCCAACAGATATTGAGGTGGTTGAAGTCCTCCATGAAGACCAGGGCTTGTGAACATGAGGCTACTCCTTTCTGTCTATAGAGGACCTCATCTGCTCAGTCTTCCTGGTCGGATGGCCTGTAGCAGACCCCCACTGTAATGTCACCTGTCCCCCCTCTGATCCTGACCTATAAGCTCTCTGTCAGCTCCTCATCCATCCCCAGGCAGAGCTCAATGCACTCCAGCTGGTCACTGACATAGAGGGTGATGCCCTCTACTCATCTCCTCTGCCTGCACTTCCTAAAGAGCCTGTATCCTTCCACTCCACCACATCTCCATGATGCCAATCAGGTCATAGCCCTGCAGGCGTATGTGTGTCTCTAACTCCTCTTGTTTATTTCCCGTGCTGCATGAGTTTGTGTAGAGGCATTTAAGTTGGACCCCTGATGAACCAGTTAACCTGCTGGTTGGAGCGACTGGAATTCCATTGTGCTACTCCTCTGGTGCTCTCCTGCCAACCTGTCTGGGCATCTGTTGCTGGCACTGGCACCAAACTGACAGGAGTATTAAGGACAGATTTGCAAATATCACAGTTAGCATTGTGTCAATTTGAGACAATGAAACCAGTGTAATTTTGATCACCTTGGAGAAGGCACAGGGTATCAATAAGAAGAGCTCAGAGAAGGGAAATGGAAATAATCAGCCCTGTGAAAAAGCCTCCGTTGAAAGAAATGAATACAAGGTGATGCTGGAAATATGAGTCTATCAGTCAGGCTTTCCTCGGTGTACTAGAGCAAGGACCCTCCTAGTGAAACATATTTTTAAGTTATGAAAGCAAACACCTCTGAACAAATACAGAAGTACCTGGAAAAACTTCATCCAGGAGACTGTCTTCAGAAAAGCACAATGAATTAAAGGAACTGATACTTTTAAGAACAATAAAATATCAATGGTTTCTCTGACCTGAAACTATAAGTAGGGAGCATGTTTCCAAATCCATAGTCATCATCTGGGAAGGGGACAGCAGGAGAGCTGGTAGAAATGCCTGGGTTAGGGACAGCTGGAGTGGAAGCAGCCAGCTGCAAAGGTGGACACAATGGAGACTTTCTTTTTGAGGTGGGGAAGGTTTTAATGAGCCCAAGAATATTTTTTAAAGGTGAGGAGCCAGTGGTGGTTTTAACACCTCATTATTTTAAATTAGACTGAACTACCCCCAGCTGAGCCCTGCCCAAGAGGCAGATGAACCTTTGTGCCTCAGCTTCTAAGTGAGCAAACTTTGGTCTGTTCTGGGGAAAAAACAAATCTTCCCTTCTGTGAGCAGCAGTGTGCGATTGCTGACTGCGACGGTTGTCTACCTTCCTCCTTGATGTGGTTAGGACTCTGTATTAGACAGATGATTGCCTGGCTCTGATCTGGCAAACCCTGTAGAGCAGTTACTCTCCTGACTGCGCGGACACTGATGTAGCCTGGCTCAGATTTAGCTCACACAAAGCTAAGGCGACTTTGTACTTTTCTGACCAAGCATCAGGCAGGAGTGCTCGGTGGCTTAGGAAAGGCCAACATTGCCCTGTCCAAGAGTAATTTTTGTCCTTAAGAATTAAATCTTTGTTATGGACAGTGCAGCAAGAAAATAAAAATATTTCTGACTGTTTTCCCTAGCATATGCACTATATTCCCACAGATATGCTCCTACCCAGATCCTTGCTCTCTCCTTGTAGAACCATGGTACGAGGCTGGTGGACTGAACTTCACATGGAAACCTGCCCCATCTGCTGTCCTGTCTGCTCTGAGCCAAGTGCTTTCCAGAAAAGAGCGTCCTGACTTTGCAAGTTTACTCTACACATGGATCAATATGTCTACAAGACCTGTGCCTTTGAGGGTCCCAGCACCACCTCTTCTGCACCTGGCCATTCAGTCTTTGAAGCAAGCTCAGTGGGGAAGGATGTGCAAAGTAGTTTTATAAACTGGATTATTTTCTCTCATTCTGAAGCTCTGGAGCTTTTGAAGAACTTCATAAGAACAATTTCTTGTACAGCTCCATCTGAGTCTCTTTCCACCCATATATTTTACTCCTTCTGTTTCTCTTAAGATTTCGTTACATTTCCATTCCCTTAATCCCAATTCATCTTTCCCTCTATGCTCCACCATGTGCAGTCATATTGCTGACATGGTAAGTTTTTTGTTTTCCACTGAGAAATGACTCATTTATTACAGTAGGGGTTCCAGCTCTTCACCAACTGCTTACAGATGCCCTTTGAATTGAGCTTTGAATGGGCTTCATGAATAATAATACAAAAATAATCCAGTGATGTGATTTGACTTTGGCTCTTGGAAACTCATAAATCATCTTAAGCACCATCAGTTAAAAAGGTCCACTGTGGAGAGGATCATGCATTTGCCAAGCCAGAAATAGGCTCTGTGCAACCTGTTTACAAGACTTTTAAATCCAGACAATTGGGGAAAGTAGGTCATTTTGATTACATGTAGAGACTTGGACATTGCTTTGGGAGCTTGGAGACATCCATATCAACACCGTGAAGATGTCACAGTCCAGATGGCTTGTGCCCAACAGGGAATGGCACAGCTCAGAGGCAGAGGCTGTTGATGGATACCAGGCAGTCTAGGTTCAGGATGCAGACATCTTACCCAGCATAGCAGAGGGTCAGTGCAGGCTCACATGGGAGGCAAGCTTCTGGAATACCATACAGCAATATGGACAGCTTGGCTTCAAGATCTCTTTTCCATTTCAGGAGGTGGGTACAGGTGGATGGACAATCATGGTGGTGGTTTGCCAGCCAGCCCCAATGGGTTAACCAAGGAAGGGGCAGTGATACGCTACCTCTTTGTGCTGAATCATAGGGGACTGAGGGGAAGAGAGACCCAGCAGTCTTGGCTTTTTCTCTTGTCCATAACCTAGCTCAAACTTCATGGACAGAGGAGTGGGAAGGCTCACAGGTGTGTGGAGGTGTATGAGGATGGGAAGATGCAGGGAATCATTTTGCTTCACAGGATCTGCTCTGTGCAATGTAGCTGTGTGCCTTTACATGCAGCTTATTTGTAAGCAACACTTCAGTCTCACTGAGCACAACCTCATGAAAGCTTTTGGGTTAATTTTTCCTCTTCTTCTTCTTCTTCTACCACCCTCTTATTCACCAGTGACTGGAAGAAAACAAACCAGTCCTAGGTTTTTTTTTTATGTTTTTTCTTTCATTTGTCTTTCTGTTTCTCTCAATCATTTAGGATTTTAGGGTTTTTTTGTTTGTTTTTTTCAGAGAGAGGGGGAAATGCTTCTTTTCATGACTTGCTCTTCGTGTGAACAGTCTATTTATAGTTCTCCTTTGTGGGTGTCATGCCAAGTGTATAACATCTATAATGCCAGTAGTACCTTTCAGGCTGGAAGAGTCCAGTGTTAGTGTGGGCTAAGATAGACATGACGACACCAGTGTTACGGCAAGATGTGACAGATTGTATTTATTCCTCTCTGATGAGTTGATTTGAAATGCATATGAAGTTGGTGGTGATGCTGAATAAAGCCCAGAGATGTGGATGGGGAGGTGAGGGGAGTTTTACACCCTGACCAGCAGTGAGGTGCAATTAGGAGGACTCAGGAGGAGCACATAGTTCAGAGGTGAGGACCCTCTTACCTCTGTGTTAGTGGAGACAAGAGAAATTGCAGCCCAGGCAGGATGTGTATGTCAGCAGGCAGTTTTAGCCCAATCTTCTTTCAACCCAATAGTCTTTCAGCTGCACCTGAAGCTGATGCCGAAGGAGCTTTGATTTGCTGGTGAGCTGATTTAAGAGTCTGAGCCCTCAGCAGTTACTCTATCGCCCAGTAACATCTCACAAATATCCTCTCTGTGCTCTAGCAGCTCCTCTCTGAAATGCTACGTTGGTCTTGCAGGGGCAGAGATGAAAGGAGAAAGAGTGCTCCTTGACAGTTAAAGGTATTTTTTTACCCCCTATTTTTTGGTGTTTAGTGGATGTTTGTTCTGCTGGTGAGGAATGGTGTAAACAGCAGAGCAGTGTCTCACCTATAAGAAAGCTGTGGGTGAGCCCTACTGGCTCTGGAGCTGGTTGCTGCTGCTTTGGCAGCATCTTTGGGAGTTGAATGTACAGCTGGTCTGGCACTGCTGGAGCCTGTTACTGCAAAACTTGATCTTTTTTGGTCCTAAAGTGCTTATTGTTGGGAACTTTACTGGCTGTGGATGTGTGAAACAGGACAGTAAAATTTGCTAGGCAAACTAGACTTGAACCATTATCACTGCAGATTCAAGGATCACTTACAGTCTTTTCCTTCATGGCCTGGTGAACACAGCAGTTTTTGATGAAGACTAGATAAATTATGATGAATACAGCTGTACGGTAATGGGCTGGTTGCATCTCTGCCAATGTCATAGATCAAATTTGGTTCAGCATTTCAGTGTTTTGACTAAACTGATATCCTGAAATATTGCGTCTGCTAATTGTGACTTAAATGCTTGAACTCAGTGGAAACTTGGTGGCTGACTGTGATTAATTGTCATATTTTAGTAGCGTTGATGCTATGGACCATCAAGTTTGTTTCAACAAAATGCCAGCTAAAGGGAAAGTTAAATGTATTAAAAGGCAGGAATGGTAAATTGTCCGGGCAGAACACCAAGCTTGGGACTGACATTTTTTTTCCCTTGCTCTGCTGCTGAGTAACTATAATAAATTTCCTGAGTCTTTCTTTGCCTACTTCATCTATACCCAGCTCAGGAAAGGGACTGTCTCTTCAAACCCATTTGTATTTGCAGCCTCTAGAAATGAGGCTGCAAATACTGCAGTGTGTCTGTGTGCTCCTGGAGTAGAAGTAATGGCAATTCTGTCTCCCCACAAACATGTTATATATTACAGCACACGCCAACTGCAGTGAGAGAAAAGCCAGCTGAGGAAGGTCATGGATAAGACTAGGAGAGATAAGGGGGATTTCCATGGTGACCTGAGAATTGAGCAAGATGGTGAGGGTGGTGGGACTGGTCTCTCCCTGGAGTACCAGAGAAAGGAAAGACACTGGCACAGTGGGACCTGTCCTGGGCAGTGACACCTTGCCCACGTGTTGAAGTGGTGACCACTGGTTTTCTTGTGTATGAAAACAGAGAAACATGGCTGTTTCATGGCAATCTCAGTGCAGCCTTTCAAGGGACCAAGACCCTGCCCCTGACTTCTGCTCTCTGGTATCTTATTTTGGTTGCTCACCCAGATCTGCTGGCAGCCAGCCAGCAACAATCAGAGCCCATTCCTCCTACTTCTTCATGTATTAAGCTCAAACTCACTTCCTTGTGACCTGTATCTACTTCTTTCAAGACATGCTTTTCTTGGCAGTGAGACCACCTACTCCAGGTGTTTGGTCCCCTGTGCTGCTGCACTTCCCTGCTCCATCAGTGAGATGGATCAAGTTAAACATAACCCCATTTCTGTGGCGTCTTTAGGGAAACAAGGGGCTTAATTACTCCTTTTGTTAAGAGAAGAACATTTGGAGAACCCATTGGTTTTACTGAATTTTAGGTCTGTCTGTGGACTGCAGACCTATTCAAAGACATCTCTCAGCACCATGTTTTCAGTCTAGAAAAGAGAAGACTGGGAGGGGATCTTATCAGTGTTTATAAATATCTAAAGGGCGGGTGTCAAGAGGATGGGGCCAGACTCTTTTCAGTGATGGCCAGTGATAGGACAAGGGGCAATAGGCACAAGCTGGAACACAGGAGGCTCCACTTAAACATGAGGAAAAATTTATTTACTGTGAGGGTGTTGGAGCCCTGGGACAGGCTGCCCAGAGAGGGTGTGGAGTCTCCTTCTCTGGAGATGTTAAAAACCCACCTGGATGCTTTCCTGTGCAACTTGCTGCAGGTGAACATGCTTTGGCAGGGGGGTTGGACTGGATGATCTCCAGATGTCCCTTCCAACCCCTACAATTCTGTGATGCTGTGAGATTATTTCTAGCTGATATAAATTCTTGTGTTTGTATAGTAATAAAAACAATAGAGACAAATATGGGAGATGGTTTGACCCCTGTTAATGTTCTGTGCCATGTTATTGTGCTGAGCATGAGGATTAAAGATACTGACCTTGTCCAGCTAGAGAGTTAGGGCAAAATCTGTAGAAACTGTAATTAGTCAACAGGCTTTAGTATCAACATGAAATAACACTGAAGTCTGAATCACAGTTTATAGTGGAAAGTGAGGCAGGCTATGAGGAAAGTGTTGCTGAAAACTAGCAAATTTACTAATTACGTGCTGGTGGGCAGCAGAGAAGGTAGAAGAGAGAACATGGGCAACTCTGCATAGGTAAGGGCAAGAACCATGACTTCTCAAGGCAGAGATGGGTCAGGGCAGTGTGCCATGGTCCAGCTCTGGGAGACATCAGGTTACCAACAGGGGCTTGGGTTAGGCTAAAATGGTATTTTAAGCATTAGGAGAAACAAACTTTGAATATGCGAGAAGGTAGTTCTGATTTCTAGACCCAGGTTCATGGGAGAGAAGTGGGCCTGGCTGTGGCATGGATTGAGGAGATATTGATCAAGGAAGACTCCCTAGAGGGTCTAGTGACTTTAAAGAAGAGACAAGGTGCTGAGATGCCCCAAATGTCCCATTAGACAGAGGGACATGGGGCTCCTGTAGGTCCTGTGTGCTATGTGGTCACTCTAGAAGGCTTTCTCATAGCCCAGTGCATCCCAGATGGTCCAAAGTACCAATTTTGGGCATTGAATCATTCCTGTGTATGTCTCTTCATCCTCTGTGCCTTGGATGGGGGATTTTCACTCTGCTGCTCATTAAACAGTTTGGGAGCTGGATAGACCCACCAAAATCAGTGTCTGGTACTCACGAAATCAGCTTCTGTTTCCTTACAACCAAGTCCTCTCTTCCCTACTCGAGCAGTTTTAAGAGGTTTTCAAGGCAATTGAGACAGGCACTCTCTGTGCTTTTTGAAAAAAGGACACAAGTTCCTAATTTGAATGTAATTTCATCACTTCAGTGCTGAGCAGAATGCCATTAATTATGTCAGAGACATATTTGAGCTGTAGGAAGTCCTTAGTACAAGATCTTAGGCAGTGTGACCACTTAAGCAATTTCTAAATGTCCCATATATCTATTTCTGTTGTTATTGTATCTTTCTCCTGGTTGTTTTTATAGAAGATTTTTAGGGGAAAATTGGCAATTAGTTACAATAACAATAATGATTATTATTAGCTGTAATAAGAAGAATGATAGAACAGCGTTTACCATCCACATAAAATGCCACCAAACCTAGATGAATGAAATCAGTACAGAAAATATACGGTTATTAAATTCATAAAGTAATTTCCTTCAGTGTTGTTATCATATTTTTCTAGTGTAATCCAAGAAAATAGATGCTCACAATGCAGCTGTAAATATTCATCTGTGCAACAAGCTTTCAGTCTCTCATCTCTTGCTACTGGTTCTTCATCATCAGTAATGGCGTTACGTTATTTCCTTCAAAGCCAAGCGTGAGAAGGCATCAGGTGCACAATAGCAAAGTTAGAGATAACACTTACTGAAATTAAATTCACGCCTGTTGAATCCTGATAAACATTTCTTATCTCCAGAGCCACTCCTGTGAAGAAATGTTTCTATAATCTATTTGGTCATTAAGAGGAATAAAACGGCTCTTGGGCCTGTTTCATCCCAGAATAAAGGCTGTGGACATGTGCAATGCCCTGCACGAGGTGCTCCAGATCCTGCCTACTGGCTCCTGAGTTAATGCAAACAGTATTATGTTCCCTAAAGGAGTTTTATAGTTAGAAAGAGTTATATGGTAATAAGAGTTATATAGGTGCAATACACCTGGGGTATATAAAAATGTTCAAATTGCAACCCTTTCAAAGAAGTTATCATCCTTGGAAGTGGCTATAAACATATGTGAACAGGAACAGAGGACTGAAAGGGAAAAAAAGTCAGCTGAAGTTTTCTATTTGAGTTTCCCCTGCTCCATCCTATGAAATTCAAAGTTATATCAAAACCTATTGAAGTAACCCAGAGTGTTGTATGATGGAGCAATACTCTCTTATGAGAAACCATAATCCTGGTAAGAAGCCATAACCATACAAATAACCCTCCTCTCTCTCAAAATAAATGACCATAACAAAAAAAAAATAGAAAAAAATCTATAAATACAGCTCTACACACACAACTATATTTCATTTTTCTTTTTAAAAAACATGTCAGGGAGCCTACTGATGTTGTTTTAATTCCTTTTGTTATATAGCTATTTATTTTCTAACCCCCTGAGGAAAATATTAAAGTAAATCGACACGTACTTATACTTTTAATTTAAGTAAAAAAAAAAATTTGTTTCCTTTCTACTTCTGCTTTTACTTTGCAATCTGTTCTTTGAAAAGCAAAGTAGATTGAAATATTTGCTTTATTTGGAAATTTCTTGCTGAAAAAGGATTTAAAGGTTACTACAAAAAAAATTTTCATTGTAGAATATAAATTACTTTTGACAAAAACCTGTTTTCCAGCCGAAACAAACTGACGCATAATCTAGCCACCCTCCAAATATTACAGTGAAGTTGCATAATCTTTTATATAAAGCTGATTTCAGAGATGAAATTTCTCAACCATTCCAGAAGAATTAACATGGTAAGACCTTCACAAAAAAACAAAGCAAGATTTTGATGGAAACTATGAGGCAAGCAAAAAACCACTTATTTTTTTAACATCCAGGTGCATACAAATCTCACTGTCCTATACAAACAGCAGCTGGGAAATCTCCCTTCTAAAAGGCACAGATGTGACAGTAGTGAAAAAATAGATTTTTATTGTTTTTTTTCCTATGTAACTCATCTGAGTTGTTTCAAATTAATTTTGATTAAAAAAAATAATAAAAAAGGAAAAATTAAAACAACATATCACAATGATCTCCCTCCAGGATAGGTTTTATATCCTACTTTCTAAGACTTTCAAGGCACATGGCATAGGTGAGCTAATATGGTATCTAACTTCCTACCTCTTCTCATCTTTCTTAACACAGTAAAATATAAGGAAGATGGATTCCAAAGACCAAGGACCTATGGGAGGTATTTTTACCAAGAAAAAAGAGAGGAGGCAGCTGCAGGTATAAGGCATACTGCTTGCACACATATGAGTGCTAATTACTTAATATGAATGACTTTTGTGTAAACAGTAATAAAAAAAGTTAAAAAAATTAAAGTGAGCTGCTTTTTGAGAAGCAAGTAGGTTCCACTTCTTTCATGAAGTTCAAAACATATTTGCTAGGCTGATAGTTTTGAAAGACTCATCCCTTTAAACTGAAACACATGAAATCATTTCAGGGGCTTTGTGCTTGCACAGCAACAAAACAAGCAAAATTTGAGCTCCCTATTTTTATTGCTAAAATCAAAGTCTCTTTCAACATATTCAAAAGCCTGGCAGGCTGGATGGAAGATGAATGACAGTCGTTGCAATACAGCCTTGGGGAACAGCTCCAGAGCCTTGTTCTTAACAACCCTTTTACCTCTAAACCAGGTAAAGCAATATCCATGAATTAACTATTTGTGCTGTGACGCCGCAGTAAATTTGGGCTACCATATTCTATTGATTTAGCATAACTACAGTCACATTTATGGCACATAAACCTTGAGTTATCATGTCATATTTAACCTTGCACATTGATTTCTAACAATATCAAGTTGAAACAGGTTGTCTTATGAACCAACTAAGAGTTGTAGATGTCAAATAGTTTCCTTGATAAAAACTTAGTCCAGACTTAACTGATAAATACAACTCAAGGCTTTTTATCCTATTGCCTTATCAAGAAAAGCCCAAATAACATTTCTCAAAGGCGAGTCGTTCGTACATTGCTATCCACACTTATCACCAACGCTTGCTTCTCAGATGGCATCTAATAAAACTCAAACAAAAGCCTTTCCAGGCAGGTAATGCACCAATCTAAAATGCATCAGAGTTGAAATAGATCCATCTGCCTTGGTTTTAGGAAGAAGGTGGAGAGTGTAGGGCAGGAGAAATGTGTGCACAATCCCCTGACTCTGGCTGGAGCACTCCAGGTATTGCAGGACAGTTGGTAGCAGTTGTGGGGTTGTTAAATGCTGCTCAAATTATAACGCTACCAGTAACATGATGCCATTGTGAGCATTTCAGTGGAGTTTATCTGGGGCAAAGCAACTTGGCTGTCTGTCAAGTCAGAGTGGGAGCATCCTGGGAATGGTCCCTGGTGTTCCCAAGCTTTACCCAACTCTGTCTTTGAGCCCCAAGCCTAAGCATTTTCATTCAAACTTCTCAGGGGTCTTGGTGGAAGACTGAGGGGGGATTTTTTTGTATGGCTTTGGGGGAACAGGTCCTTGCCTTCTCTTTGCTCCTTAGGCAGCCCACTTTAATTCTCAGAAGCAGCAATAATGATGGATCTGGAGTGGTAGTGTCACCTGTTAAAACTGATACCTGGTACCTTGCAACCTGGTCACCGAGTACTTTGTGTAATAGTCAAGGGCATGGCTACAGAACTACCAAGAACATAAATAAAGCTGCCTGGATGGGGGTAAGGAAAACTCCTCTTCCTTGCAGTTATGTATCTTCCTGTCTCAAGAAACTGAGTTGGTTTGCAAAGGCTTCTTTCAGCACTTTGGAAAAATCCATCCTGCTTGCTCTTACAGCCAGGAGAGGATTAGTGAGCTTGTGTTGTAGTGGTGCTTAAAGATATAAATTGACGGCAAGATCCCCTGCAGTGGCCGAGGCTCAGACATCTAGTGCTGGTGCTGGCCCTACTCCAAAGACCTGTGATCCAAAGGCACAGAGCAATGGGACAAGAAACAGAAGACTTGCTTTTGGTCACACAGTCTGTCTTAGCAGAGTGGAAACAGGAACCAGTTCTCTGGCCTCCCCAGCTCTCATTTCTCAATAGGAAGGTCATTTGTGTAATGAGCTTCTTGGGCTCAGCTGCAGGGCCAGCCTTGTGGCTCTCCTCACCTCTGCATCTTCTGCCAGGACTTCCCAGCAATGTGTCTCTCTCTAGCTCCATGCCAGCTGCACTAACTCCATCCAAGAAGCAGTAAGGGGAGGAGAGTAAGGAGGTACCTGGGAAGAAGCAGGACACATCTCTGTAGATGGGTAAAGCTTCCAAGGGGGAAATCACTACTTCTTCCTCTTCTCTGGCCATGGAGCTCACCAGCTGGTTGAGCTGGGAGGAAGATCTTCCTTGCAACAAATTCAATGTGGTGAAGAGGCAAAAGGTCTCAGCCTCCTGTTTCTCTAACGTAGAGCAAACCTAAAACAGGCGGGCAGGGAAAAGTAAAAGTGAAGTTCCTGTTTTATGTTTGCTTCTGTGCAAGTTTCTTATTCTGTTTCTAAATTGCACCTGATATATTTTTATCGGACCAAGATGTAAAAGCTGAATTTGATTGCGGTCATGATTTCTGACCCACTAAGTGTTATTGAGAATGATCTCTTGAGGCAGAATAACTACTTAATGCTGCATATCCCTTGAGTTCAGTCACAAAAGCTGCCTACAGGGGTTTGCATTTCTAAACTGAGTGATTATCTATTGCTAATCGCATTCTCTAGACAGACATGGGGAACAGACATATGGTTAGAAGAATGGCTCCTTTTTTTTTCACCTTCCTTTGCTTTGGCTGCTTACTGCTAACAACAGCACTTCAGCTGTTTCCAGACCCTGAAAAATGTTGTAAAATCTGAAGGAGCCAGGAAAAAAAAAAAAAATGCAAGCAGCATCTTCCTTTGGCAGAAACATTGTTACCTCCATCATTTCAAGATGTTTTTATGCCATGCAGCCAAGCTCAGTAGTGTAGAAATCATTAAAATCAGCCTGGACAAAGAACTGGAAAATACACGTTAGGGAAAATCTTGCATTGGCCCTGAGATGGGCTTAATGACCTAATCGGTCTTTTAATGCAGTGGTGATAGCTGCAGAGAGAGCATTTATCTTGCAGCAAGGAGATCAATCGCTGCAGGATTTTGGGCAGGAGCAGAGACTTTTAAAAAAATGCTGTAACAACCTGCTCGTGGAAAGTGCTTGAATGTTGTAGCTACTTGTGGGCATGTGGTGTGGGAAGGGATTACCCGAGCTGTGGAGTCAGCTCTCTGCTTTCATAGCCGCCTAAACCAGTTAATCTCTTCAGAAACCCACCAAAGTCTAAATTAAACCTCAGTTTTTTCTTCCAGTCATCCTACTAGTTAGGTGCTCTGTTATCTGGCTGAACCTCATTTCCAGTGTGAATCTATACACGAATCAATGTATATGGCTTGACCTTTGCACTTTTGGTTTGAATAACTCTTTCCATTTGCTGAGTCTTGCCTCTTGTCACTTTGTAAATAGGAATTAAATACAGCCTTTACACCACGAAAAATCCCTGTGTGTTTCTAATAACTCTGATTTCAGCAGAACTCTGAGTTTTCTCTTGCAGGACAGGTGTCCCTTGAGGTGCCAATTCACGATATTTAAAGCAGATTAATAAAACCATGGATGATTTAAGTATGTGGTCATAGAAATCAAGGCTGGAAAAATGCTTGAGAGATCACCATATTCATCTTCACTGCCTCAAGACCAGGTTGACAGCACCTCAGCCTTTGCAGAGCTGTCACTTTTGGGAATTTGGGCAGGGAATGTGCTTAGGCTGGGCTAGGATAGGACAGGCTTCATATGGGAACACAGTGCCTGCACTGGAGATGTTTGCTGAGCTACCCCTGCCCAAGACTGCACTTATACAGTGGAGAAAATCAGCGGGGTTAAAATGGTGGGTAATTCACCAGATCTATTTGGGACATCAATGTCAGGGTGAGAAGACAAAACAATGCGGGTAAAAGGGCACTGGAACAAGCTGCCTGGGGAGGCTGTGGAGTTTCCATCTCTGGAGACATTCAAAACCCACCTGGACATGTTCCTGTGTGATCTAGTCTAGGTAGATCCTACTCTAGAAGGGTGGTTGGACTAGGTGATCTTCAGAGGTCCCTTCCAGCCCCTAACATTCTGTGATTCTGTGACCCCCACTTAACGTGCTTTCTCTCCATTGCTGACAAAGAGCCTGGGGAAGTGGTCTGAGATGGAGGTGCCTTTGGTGTAGACATCCATGTTTAGTCAGATGAATCTTGCCTGAAGTAAATAATTGATGTCTTCTTGCACTGGAGCCCCTGGAGACTGTAGGCGTAATTCATGTCCCTCAGAAGGGGCAAATAATCTGCTGGAGATGCTTGAATTCCTGTTGAGTACGCAGGCTTCCTAGTTGCTGGAGTTGACTTCTGAAGCTTGGTGGGATTCAAGATGACCTTTCTCAATATCTCTGTCCCACACCAAGCCTTTCTTTACTTTTTTGAGGGCTGAACAACCTCTGGGCAGTGTGTGTGCATGTATGTTATCTATTATTGTGGGATCCAGAGGCACGATGGAAATATGTAGGTATCAGCATGTCTGATCCCAGCCGCATTGATCGTAAAGTGTGAACTAGGGCAGCATGGTGGTAGCTGCTGACCACAGTGAAGAGTGATAGCAAAAACTGTTGTATGACAGGGTAAAGCTTCAAGTTTGTGGTTCTTACATGTGAAATACTCCAGACTACAGATAACTCCTGTAGACTTGCCCAAGACTTTGGCTATAAGGGGATTTGCAAATTCTCTGCTAATTATCAATGCTCAGGTACGTTTCAGTGTCTATCGGGATTTTACTTTGAGGTCTAAGTACTTTCATGCCCTAATTTAACACATAGAAAATCTGTAACTAATATACGTATGAGTCTACGAAGTCAGTGCCTAAACACTTATATCCATGGAGTGTATTGTAGCTGTGACAACTTCTTAACTACTGCTAAAGCAAGTATTTTGAGGCATCATCAACTCTGTTCCCTGTGGGCAAGATTATGTCAGTCCCTTGAAGTTTAAGTCATCTTCTGAAGTTGTCACTGGAGCAATGCAGTAAAGGATTAAAGAACAGAAAGGGGTTAATCAGTGTGGATAAGGATGTTTTGGTTATTCCTTCTGTAAGGGAAAGTTATTTTTCTCCCAAATATAGTTAGTTTGGTTGGAGTTGTACACAACTATGTAAATGTACAAAGCAGCAGAACCTGAATCAAGATCTGTGAACTGCTGGTTGTCCATGAAGCCTTGGAAAGCTGCATGCTACTGGTCAGCAGTGTACACATGGCTTCATGCTCAAAAGGGATCTTAACAGAGCATGAAGAATCACTCTAAGAAATCACTCAAACTCTCATTGCAGTGGCCCTTCCCTGCCACCAGATCTTACCAACCATCTGCTTCTCCCTAAATGACACATAACCGGTGTCAGTGCTTATTTCTCCAAGGTGGCCTTTGAGACAGGGAGCTGCTTTTATAGAAGGACCAGTGAAGAAGTGGTTGTCTAGTGCTGTACTGCTGGTTATCAGTACGACAGTGTTTGGCATGTAAATACCAATTAAAGGATTAGAAACAGGTATTTGGATTGGGAAAAGGCTTTTAATTATGACAAATATACTTGCTGACGGGCAGTTCTGCAGTTAAATGGGTCTGTCCTCATCATCCTGAACTCTACAAATAAACAACACCCAAACATTTAATATTAATTAGAAATGTTACAAAGACATATGCTAATATTGAAGCACAATGACATGTTCACAGACTGTGCAGCTGGAAAGAATATTTGAGAAATCTCATCCTAGCTAGAATTACTTCTCTGGGAAAAGAAAACCCCAAGGTGACAAATTTCCATGGATGACAACTGATGTGCAAAAATTGGTCTGACTTTCCAATTGTTACTTGGCCTGTTGACAGTGTGGGTGGGTTGGGTGCAAAACTGAACCATGAGGGTCCAACAAGTGAACTCTGTGTCTTAAAGCAGATTATCCAAAATATTACTCCTTCTGCCTGTCCATCTCATGCCTTTGGCAGAGAAACAGAGAGCTGTGGAGTGATACCTTCTGAAACCACCACAGATGGCTTTCCAGTGCATGTGAACCCTTTGTTCACAGTCATCTCCTGCCATGCAAAAAACCTCAGCAGTCGCTTGTTCCTCCAGCCCATGAGGTGTCTGAGACACATGAAGTCTTCTTCTCCCTGGCTCTGCCTGACCTTGGCAGTACTGATGCCTTTGATGCTGCCTTCCAAACTGTTCCTTTTCCAAAGGATGAAGTAGTTTTTGCTCCTGGGTTGTTCTGGCAGCTGCCCTGACTCCAGAATCAGCATTTTGCTCACTGCCTGGCCAAGCTGCCATCTGTCAGCGTGTGGCTTACAAGGTTGTGCATGGGAATTGAAGGAAGAAAGAACAAGAGGATACAGCTGAAGATAAGACAAGGATGTGTGCTTCAGTAAGAAGGGGAGCTTGTAGGAAATCACAGCACTTTGATGATGAATCAGCATCCAATAAACCATGGGTGATCTACTACTACTGTGGCCACCAGCACTACCCTGGTGCAGAACTGAGCTGGTAATTCCTTCTGGCCCATTTGTCAGACTCCTGTCCACACATCTTCAAGGGGTTTCTCTGCAGATCTTGTAAGTCCTCACCCGCTGTGCTGAGACTTGGTGGCCTTGATATGCTTGGATCTCACGTTAGGGTTTCCAACCTTGTTCCTTCTAGCCCTGCTCTTTGGATAGCTCTCATGCATCAGTCCTGAGACATGCTCTGCCATGATGGGAAGGAAATAATCATCTAAGTTTTCAGATCCAGGAGCGTTCAGAAAATGGTGGTGGAAGGAAAGGGGAGAATACATGGACATATGCCTCTGGAATTAATTCTCCAATTGAAATTCAGTCACTGAATTCAGAAAAAAATAAATCTTGGGAGCTGAAGTACAAATGACTAATGATTTACCTTTTGATCACTCTAAAGTGTACTTTGCTCCAAGGAGCTTTCCTGGGGTGGATTTAACAGCAAAAAGGCAGCTACAGCTCCTCCTCTGGAGTCTGCTTGAGTGGCTGAGTACCAGAATCAGTCGGTGGTGACTCACAGCTTGCCCCTAAGGAAAAACAGCAGCACCTGAATTATAGGGACTTCAAGAAGGACCTGAGTAATCACACTCTGAAACTGAGCTACAGGGTTTCAGGGGTAGTGGAAAGGGTGGGAAAGGTTGTGAACCTTCCAGGACTTTCACTAGGGTAAAAGTTTGCAATAGTTTTAGTTTTTCCTTAAACAGGAGGTTATTAGTGGGATAACCATTGCTATAGCAGGCTTCTTCACCGGCCCGTTGCGGGGCTGTCTGCTAGGAGCTTGCATCTTGTGTCTCCCTTTACAGACAGATTTTCTAGCGCAGGAGCCTGTGGCTCGGGTGGCTGAGGGTGGCAGTGCTGGGACAGCTAAATCTGAATTTCTTCTCAGGCAGTGCAACCACAAGACACAGTCAATACAATATCACTAGTGAATCTGAGCAGCCTGATTTAGTTTGTGGCTTGTCCCTGGGTTAGGTGGGCTGATGACTTTATGGTATTACCTTAGTCCTACACTTGTATTCAGCTGTTGTGATCTAGCAGAGCTGACCTGATTCAGCCTCTTTGTCTCTAAAACAAGCACTATTGTCTGAGTCTCCTTCCAATTCCTCCCACAACACATTATTCTCCTTCCTGGCAGCCTTGTACAGTTAAAAGTTAAGGACCGAAAAGAAACAAAAACCTATCTAGCAAAGACAAATAAATGAACAACACACGTGAAAACAGCTTGCCTTGAAACTTAAATTGCTTGTTAACTTTCTTTTGGTTTTGGCAGGGAAACAGAGTATTTCCAGTGCCTCAGCCTTAGGAGCTTGGATGCTTTTCAATATCTGACTAGGGCTTCAATGTTGGGAGTTTTATTGTCTGCAGCACCTGCAAAGGCAAAGCTAATAAGTAACTGAAGTTTCAAGGTAGAGTTTGAAGTTGTTAGGTTTGTTAATTGAATTTTTAGCCTGATTTCCTAAGGAAACAAAGCTTGCTAGCTGTGTGCATATGTCCTGCCATTAAATTTTAAACTAAAAATTGACTAGGAATGGTACCCAAAGAGACATAAGAAGTGTCCAGTTATAGATGAGAATTATTTCTAGTCTCCAAAAGAGAAGAAAAACAGCAACATAAGGACTGCTTTGAGTATCCCTGGGCAAATCCACACAGAGACATAGCTCTCAAGTGCTCCAACCCACCAAGGGGGCTCCACACCAATTTTGCACCGTGTCTTGCTCTATTTTAAGCCTTTTCCTGAGTCTTTTCAGTTGTGGGCTAAATACTGTTTATCCTTGTCACAGCAAACCTCTCATGCCTCCTGTGAGGGGCATGGATCACCCTCCTTCACTTATGTTCATTGCACTAAGCCCTGGCCTCCACTACATCTGGGCCCAAATATCTTTGGCAGTGTTAGGAAGATTTTGGGTGATCCAAGTTCTTTCCAGAAGATAGACTAGATGACCTGGGGAAGTCCTTTCCAGTGCTTTTCTGTAGGATTCCTCAGTTCTTGTTTTTTCTACATGATGCTACTGTTCTTCAGAGAAGCTCAGGTGCCTCTAGTGAAGGCTGAGAGCTATGAACTACTTGAAAACTCTTTTCCTGCTTCTGTAGCTCATAATTTCTGATCAGTGTATTGTGTTTGACACCTACTGAGTAATTAAAATAAATATTTTTGCCTGCTTTGTTACATACATTAAGCAATTTTATCTCATAAGAGGAAGAGATAGCTATGTAAAAGAATGACAAGATAACCAATTAGACACCGACTTGCAATCTTTCCCACCTTTTGCAGCAAATAAGCCTCATAAAACTGTCAATATTACACTAAGAAGAAATCAATTCCCACAAGAAATACATACCAGACACTCAGTTTACCAGGGACTTCACAGTTCCTATTCACATTGTATACAAGGTGTTGTGCTGTTATGCAGAAATTAGGATAAAACTGTCAGGTGAAATTAAAGTTTGATATCAGCCAATTCAAAAAATTTAGAAGGAAATATCTCACAAGTTCTTCTGAGCAGAGTTACACAAAAAGTAGTTGTTCAGTTGCTTTTATTCTTGTGAACATGATCCTGAATCAACAAAGACTTATGCATGTCCCTGGCTTTTCAAACGGAATAAATTTCCCCTGCCTGTGCATTTAAAGCACGTTTGCCTTCAAGGCGGCTTTGCCCAGAGCACAAAGTTAATCACATGTCACTGAAGCTTTGCAAAAATAGGTCTAACTAAGGGTGGCTGCAATAGCTAAGAGGAATTGAAATTGGAGAGATGGTATTTCTGAATATGTTGAGATGAAATCCCCTCTCCTTCAGCTCCTTCTTCTGGGGACACTTTTGAGGATTATTAAAGGAGCAGAAGTATGTATCTCACCTTCTGGTGTAGCTTTCCAGTCCAGTAAGGGTTATCTTTCTCCTTCTAGTAAAGAAAGATGCCAGGAAAATACTTCACTGGGAATTGATTCTGGGTCTGGGGTGGAAGGTAAAGCAGTAAGAAAGAAGGTCATTAAGTTTGTATGGGTCTGAAAAAAAAAGGAACATCTAAAAAAAAAGGAACATCTACTAAAGAACAGTTTGATGTACTGAACCAAGCAAGTTCCCCAGTCTCGTTATATGATCTGTACCGGAGTAGGTGGGAGCAATGACTGTAGAGGGACTTGTCCATCAAAAGATGATGATACATTGATTTCATCCTCTGTATTATCAGTAGGAGCCTTGCTGGTAGACTGGTGGGCTAAACTCAGCTTCGAGGTTTATTTTTATTCTTTCTCATCCCTGTCAAAAGCTTGTGGATGGTTCCTTAGAGGCAGGAGGATCTGATGCCACTTGGTTTAGTGGCAGTGTTAGGGAAGATGGAAAAATAATTCCAGCAATTAATTTCCACAGAAATATCCATTTGCTTATAGCTGCTCTGACTGGATCATTTTTAGGTGAGAAGAAGCTGACCTGGAATGCTCTGCAAGTCCTAATACAGAGGAGATGTGCAAGCAAGCACAAAAGAAGAATCATCCCTGAGAAAGAGCAATGAGCCCATCTTTCTGTTCTCCTTGCCCTGTCCCTGGTGCATGGGTGCAGGCAGCAGTGTTTCCAGCATGCCCAGACTGTGCAGGAAGGGACCTGGGATACACACATCTGTGTGCTGCCTCTTGGACAAAATAAATCAAATAAATCTATAAGCATGTGATCCAGAGATGCCAATTACCAGTGGTCTTTAAACTATTATCACTTTGCTATTTGGAGGAATAAAGCTGGGTTGGATTTTTGTTCGTTTGTTTGTTTGTTTTTGTAGTAGATGTGATGAGTTTCAATTCCTCTACTGCAGCAAAAACAGTGAACTGACTAAGCAACCACTTTGGAAGCACATTTTGCAAGTATTGCTGTTTGTGGTTCCATTAGCCTCCCAGTAAAACTCTGCTGCAGAAAGTCTTTGGCCTTAATTTCTGTGCAGAATGAATTATAGTTCAGTGCAGGGATGTAGGAAAAAAAAAATATCTCAAAGTTCAGATAGGATCCGAATATGCCTTTTAAATAAATCCATTTATCACGAAAAGACAAGCCACCTCTTCTTTTAGATTGCAGTAATTAGTAAATCACACCTTTTGAGTTTAATGGCAGGATTAACACTAAACATCAGGTCTCTCCTATAGAGCTCAGAAGCACAGGAATATTGACACTGCATTGTAATTAGCATGTGTGAGCAGCAGAGGGTAGTGTATGACACAGAAAAACCTTCCAGCAGGGTAGCACAAGCTATTTTTGAGTGTTTTTCAGAAAATCAAATTGATAGCAAGTATTTAAATTGAAAGCAGGCTCAGCTCCTCCCTGCTGCAATCTGAGTGTGGCAGAGTTTGCTGTGTGCAAGCGTTAGCTGCTGCATTGTTTGAAGATGATTTAATAGTGATATTTATTGGGTGCTGAAGAATATTTGTCTGTGATTAAATGCTCAAAACTTCTGCGCTGTACTGAGGTGTAATGCACCTGAAGTTTGATTTCCAGGTGTCCAGGCAAAGTGTATGCCAGCAGACTGAGTTTTTCCAGGGTTCTGCCTCTTGTGTATCTCAACCATGTCTTCTTCATACTGTGTGCCCCACCCTCTTCCTCTCTTATGCACTACGCAAATTACCTTAGAAGGGTGCCACAGCCTACTTGGGAGGTCCCCAACCTGGGTCACTAGGGACCAGGCTGTGGGGCTCACCCCCAAGCTGCTGCTCAGTGTAAAAATAGCTTTAGACAGGTCAGTCATCTGTGGGTTCAGAAAACATGGATGGCTGGATACAGTCTGGGTTAAATACTGTCGGGACTATCAATGTACCTTCTTTTTCCCTCCTTACATCTATGCTGACATGACTCACCCTGGCACTGCAGAGCAAATCCGTACCTTCCCAAGCTGCTCTTGCTTTATCAAGAGTGGCTGAAGAATTAAGGAGGTGTATAAGTCTCCTTAATGCTGCTATTTCACCTATATACCTTTCACGGCTCAGGATAAATTGTAGCAGTCCCAGAGGAGAACATCTCACCTTGGCATCTCAATGACTCTGGAAAGGAGAGCTCTAAACAGTTCATTGGGTGATTACAAAGATTCTCTGACCTTCTTATAACTCAAGAGAATGAAATTTGGTAACTGGTGCTGAGGGAAGCTGTTGGAGAACAGCTGTGCTGTTTGAGATAATACGTGTATCTACTTGCACATTAATATTCACAGATATTCTTAAATGTGAGAATTCTACTTTTGCTTTTTTGCAATGAAGTCCTTGTATAACAAACACTAAATGGACTGTAATAATATATGTAGGAGCACAGAAGGCTTCTTAAGGATGCTGGAGAAAGCCCTCATCACCTACTTTCTCCCTTTGATTGGCCAAATCTCACAGTGGGAGATGTTCCTATGCAAGATGGCCTTTCTTGCATCTGCTTTTGGGTGAATTGAGGTCAATGAACAAGCTGTTCTTGAGCTTTCTGGCTACTTTGCTTTCATCTTGTGCTGACCTGTCCCCCACTGTGTCTCCTACTGAAGGTGCCTGTAGGTAATTGCACCTCCTTTTATCTGAACCATAAATTCCTGTATGAAATGACCAAGCTCCATCTAGTAGGCACCAAAAACATATCCCAGAGATGGGCAGAGAGGCGTTCCTGCTTCTTTGTCTTTGGTCCATGGTGATTTCAAATGCAAACAGCTAGGGGAAAGTTTTCTGCCTTTGGTACTGTAGGTGGTTTTTATACCACTTTCCTAGAGACCAAAGGAGAGTCTGGACTCCTCTTGAGCTGAAGGAGTGCCTTTTGCTACTTCCATCACCAGATGACTTTACAAGTGAGTACATTTCTTCTGGAACTGTGTCACTGGGTAGAAAAGTCTCATCAAATAACTCAGAGCAGTGAATGAGGACCTAGGGGCTGTGCTCTGCATTGATTCATGTTGACATTGGTTGGGTGTGCCCTGTGTTATGTTATTCTCATAAAGAGCTTCCTATGTGTATCCAGCTGGGAAGCCGTGGGATAAATATGCAAGTTACAGTTTTAGGAGAAAGGAGGCCAAGATATTTGTGTCAGCTGAAATGCTTTCTTTTGGTCGCTCTGGGAGGAAAAAAATCTTCAACTTTAGTCATTCTCTTATTTTTTTAATTTTTAGTAACCAGAAGTAACATAAGTTTCTGAAGAAAATATACTATTTCAAATTGGAAAATTTGAATATCAATTAAAAAAAAATCAGAAAAAAACCCCCCTCTATCTCCCTTACACACCTTGAATTTGGACAAAATGGCATTTTGAAACAGTGTGTTTAATTAAAAAAATCAAAAAAAGCAAGTAATGCCAAGGCAGCCATGTAGATGGGGCATACAAGGACTGGAACCCTTTCTGGGCAATCCAGCTGTGCCTGGGTGGGTTGTATTCACTTAAAAGCATGATCCTCTCTGCTAATGACTTTCCCTCTGACATACTAAATTCAAAGCAACCTGATCTTTTTGACTCAATAAAATGGATTTGTTGCTCCCGTTTCCTAATGAACTTCCTGAACACCCGCCAAGATGCTCATAACAAGAAATGTTATGAAAGACATTTCCTAAATGGTTTGGGGTTTAATTTGGTCCTTATGGCCCTGGATAAGTTAAAGACTTTTGAGCTGCTTAATCACAGTTATTTGTTTTATGGTCTGAGGCCTCTGATCCCCGAGGCAGTCTTTCATCCATTCCTTCAGCTAAAACGCTACTTTCTGTCCTTAATCGTCGTCTTGGCGATAAAGGTGATTTA
Source organism: Antrostomus carolinensis (assembly GCF_000700745.2). NCBI lineage: Eukaryota > Metazoa > Chordata > Aves > Caprimulgiformes > Caprimulgidae > Antrostomus > Antrostomus carolinensis. Next base: position 28,601 of record NW_010311177.1, on the reverse strand, counting down.
TAACTTTGCTTTTTCCTGTTCAGAGTGGCATATGACAGCTACAATCTCTCAGGTATACTGCACCATCCATTGAGCAAACCATTAATTCTAGCACAGCAAAGGTGTCTACCTAACTGGTCTGGAGGTCCTGAGATACATGTATCTCCCTTAGATAAATGAAGTCAATTAAATCTCCCATTAAGTTCTTCTAGTTTCCACAGATGGTCTTTCTTTTTCTCATATGATAATCATATTAAAATTGCATGCAGAGCCATTTGTACATTTTAATGTTAGCGTTCGCTGCTCCAAATCAGCTGGGGAAAGAGGGAATTGTCACAGTTTTCATCAGCCTCTTTTGCTGTCATTTTAATCCTTCCAAAGGGAGCCACTGCAGCCTGAGTCATTATCAGCTAAAATGTGCTTACACGAGCAGGTGAAAAAAATACAATGGTTAATCCAGGACTTTCCTGGAGTCCATTTGAAAAATGGAAACATGTTTTCTGAAAAATTATTTCTGAAGAAATGAACAGGGCCAGGAGATGCTGTGCCCAGCTGGCTTTCCTCTGATTCTGTTGAGCCAATACTCTCAGCAATTGAGAAAAGCAAATTTGAGCCTTAGAGCTCTCTGCTGCACTGGGATCTGGGACCGGTCAGTGCTGAGTGCCCTCAATTTCCACTTGTAATGATGAAAGCAATGACAGTATTGGAGAACACAGTAGCATAAGGTTGGAAGTATTCTTGTGGGTCAAGTTGCTTGTAATCAAAACCAAGACTTCATACCCTCCTCTCAGTATGAAGCTCTGTCTTAAAGATCTGTTTTTACTGGGCAAAAACTGGAACACTGAAAGTTCCAGACAAACCTAAGGAAAACTTGTTTACTGTGAGGGTGACAGAGCCCTGGGACAGGCTGCCCAGAGAGGTTGTAGAGTCTCCATCTCTGGAGATGTTCAAAACCCACCTGGATGCTTTCCTGTGTAACCTGTTGTAGGGAACCTGCTTTGGCAGGGGAGTTGGACTAGATGATCTCCTGAGGTCCCTTCCGACCCCCACCATTCTGTGATTCTGTGATTCTCTCTTCTTTAAGCTCCAGCTGGGACCTGATTTAATGGAACTTGTTTCTAATTGCCAGTTTAAATATATTAATGGCCAATTTTATACCCATTTTTCTTTCTGTCAGTGTTTTCCTTCAGCTTCAGAGTACCTTTCTCTGTCTTTTGGTACAAACCAAGAGGGATCAGATCCCTTCAGCTCTCTCTTTGCGAGGCAGGGCAAGCATCATTTCAGAATAAGGGTTTTCCAGCTGCATTTGTCCTCAGAACAGCTTTCTACCACATTTCCTCTTTCAGCCTCACCCTTTTGTACAAGGGTAATCCAAATTTCATTCATTTATGCAATGGTTTTACTGTATCTTTACCTCTGCCTGGAAATACATGGATGCCTATGTTAAGTTAGGAGAAAGGAAAGACATTCCTACTGAAGAGCCTACAGGTGGATCATGAGGTAGGGTACAGCTCATCTAACTTCAGCTATGCAATAACTATGCCTCCAGTCTCAGGTTTCTTTCTAGTTAGAAGAGGAAGATGGGTATCTCCCAAGAACAACAGAAGTTACCTTCTAAAGATACCTACATTTGATGGAGTATGAACAAATTAAGTTCATCGTGGAAGTACCTGTCTCTTTCATTGGCCTTGAGGAACTCGGGTGACCATCTCTGCCATGTTGTCTAAGCCTTTAGACAGCTAAAGGTAGTGAGATGAAGTTTTGGAGTGGATGTTAGACACAAGCTACTGGGTACATTGGCACAGTTCTTCCTGCTGCCACCCCTCTTGACAGAACTGGCTGCATGATTTCATCCTTGTGCTTGCAAGGCCTTCCATAGGTTCCTGGATTTGGCAGTCTGTGAAAAGGTAGAAGAAATTCAATTCTGACTTGCATCCACAATTCTCAGTGATTTCAGTAGAGTGGTATGAGAGTAGAAGAACCTCCAAAGCAGTCTGTCATGTAGGTGGCCTCCATGGAGATTAGTGTGGTGACAGTGGGATATATAAGAGAATATTCCATCTGTGGTACATTGTATACATCCCTCAACCAGCAAGGAATGCATGTTACTAATGGCTTTCTAGAAGAGAAATGACCTGGATTTACAGCTCAAGGACAGAATCTTCATCAAAACTTAATGAAGAATTCATTTTAATTCTCATTTATTTTACTTTGCAACATTTGCAGACAATGAGCTTTACTGCTTTAATGAATTATTTCTTATTATAGACCTGTCAAGTCTGCTACAAAAAGAGCATGAATTATTTTTTCTGTGTGTGGCAAGGGGATTTTATTATTTTTTTGTGATCAGCTGCTTATAGTTTATGTTGCAGTTTTCAAAGCAACTAAACCAGAGGACACTGGCCCACTTGCAGCAAAAAGTGCCACACAATAAGAATACATTAATATCAACCTCAAATTTTAATTTTGGTGGTAGGGAAGGAGTTACTCAGTACTAAATAACTGTTGTTTATGAACTACCAGTCTAAACATGGGACTAGAAACAAGGCAACTCACATCTTGAGTACTCCATTATAGCCTTGGGCAAATGGTTTCACAGCTGAGTCACTTGCCTCATTTCTGAATGGAGACCATCATGGAAATGTAGTAGTGTGCAAGAAAACATTTGGCTTTAAAATATATATGCATAAAAGTGAGGAATATGTAGACAATACTTCAGCCACTTCTGAAGCAGTTCCCACTATAAAATGTGCAATAGAAATTCGGTGACATTTAATACCAAGTAACAAGGCATGGCTGTGCAGCAGTTTGGGACAGAGAATGAAGAGGGGTTCAGAAGACTGAGCTTCACACCTACTTTCTGTGTATTGTGAACTGAGAAAATGATGGAAATTATATTCATAAGTGCTCATCAGGCTGACAGGTAATGGGAAATATCTGAGTTTAGTCTGAGACCATATATGTATTCTTGAATTTGATGTCTACTTACTGTTGTTGGTTAGCTGCCTCTTTGAAGGAAGCTTTCCTGGACAAAATCATACCTTCCATCTAGGCTTTTCTTTTTTTTTAAACATAGAAAATTGGCAATTTTTTTCCTTAAAAAGACAACAGATGACAGTGATGTCTACCTATTGTATGAAAGTCTAATGAAATTAGAGAAGCAGTATATCAGTTTGTGGTCATTTTCTCTTCAGCCTCAGGGGTTTAAACTTGTATCATTTTGCTTCCCAAGCTCCTGGAGCTGTGTGCTATTGAAGAGCACTGCTGTGTCAGCATGTGGGTGATAGTCCAATGCATGGACCACACCAGGAGGGCAAATGATTTTCTACCTAGTGCCTAAACCCTGGGCTAAGTGAGTGGTGAGAGAGATGTGACTTGCTGTTCCTGCTCCAACTTTGTTTTTGTTCTCACAGCAGTCTTCTACAGAGCATGCCAACAGCCCAGGAAATTCAGCCCAATGTACTCTTTCCATCAGAGAGAGTTTGAACTGCCCTACCCTGTGGTCATGGTGCAGCCATGTCACTTGAATCCCAGAACATCAGAGGAGATGGGCTGGTCACTTCCTGGGTTGGCCGTGTCTTTCCTCTTCTTCATAACCTGGAGTCTGGACCTGGTGCACAGCTGGCATGTGCAGTAGATATTGCTGTGAGACCTTCTGTTGGCTTCAGGTGCTCTTCAAGTGGATTCTGAGAGAAACAGAACCTGACCTGACTGACAGAGTAAGATCTGGAATATGTCTCAAGTCAATCCATGAACTGTAAGTTTGAAACTGCCCTTCACAGCTTTCCTGCAGAAAGGTGACCCTGATGCAGCCCATGGCTCCATTCTGCCTTTGATCCACATGAGCTAAAAATCTCAGAAATGGCTTTTGATTTGAGACTTGGAGCTGAAGGTTCAATACAAGTTAGGGCTCAACACTGCAGTACAATTGACTGGACTCCTGCAGGCTCACAAAATGCTGCTACTGTGATGACAAATAATAATGACAGCCATCATCATTATAGCTTTTGGTGGAAAGATTTAATGAATAGGGTTGAAGAACTTAAATGTCAATAAACTTAAGGTAGATTCACAAATGCGTAGATTCATAAGTTCTGCCTTCTAAAGGAAAAGTGCCCAGTGCTTAAGGCTATCAGCAATAAAATGAGCTTCTAAGGTGAGGATAGCCTTTCTCAGCTGTTGGAGTACATCTCATGTGGTTTGCATGCCCAACTTCTCAGCTTCTAACTTTAAAGGGAATCTGCCTGGGCAGTGTTGTATTTTTCTGATTTCCTTCTCTCTGCGCTGTGCCTTACTGCTGTGTGTAACCTGTTACACACTGAGTATACCAGGCTAATTCTCTAAATTACACCATTGTGTAATTTTTCATAAAAGGCCCATCAAGCCACATGTCCCTGCATGTGACACCAGAATGCCTGCTCAAGTGGCAAATAAGTCAATGGTGACTGCCAGGTCCAAACTAAAATCTCAGTGGATAAAAGAGAAATAAATAAAATATTGGTACTTACAGTCTTACCTCCAGACCTCATTGTTTCTATGTCTTATTTCCAGAGCAAGTAAATGAAAATTACCAATACTTTCATGTGGCTATAAATGGAAAGTTATTATCCACTGTTTATAGTACTGCCCTACTCACTTGATTATTCTTTTTCCATCGAAAATTAGAAACTTCCCTCCCGGAAGGAAAGGAAAACTGTAACTTTGAAATGTGAGCCGTTTGGCTAGGATAGGTTCTCTGTCCTACTACTGCCATTTTTCCCTAGGTAAAGTCAACTCATAGAGGCAGGAGGGATCTCAAAATGGCCATGGAGTTGCTCCTTTGTAAGGTAAAATCTGACTGGCATAAAGCTGGAAGTGCTGCTGGTTTTGCCTTACCTGAGGCTGTGCTGGTTAATAGAAAGCAGAGAGTGTATTGTGGCCAAAAGAGGGGGGAAAATATTGAATCCGCACTGAAGAAAATGCAGTATACTGGAGCACAGCTCATTGGGTTGTGAAGATGTTTGGAAGTAGCTTTGCATTCAGATCCTTGTGTGATCAGAATTAACTTTGTCCAACTGATCAAGGATTTGCCTATTTCCATATAAAAATGGTGTGAACACCTGTCCCAGGAAGTCTAGACGAGAGAAATGGTAATGATCTGGTGTCTTGGAAATGGAACTAAACCTCCCGAGTCTGTGTGATGTCAACTTTCTAGGTAGGCACAATTTGCCTGGAAAGCCCCTTTATGCAGTTTTAGCTTTGATTAATAAATCTGTAAATCCTCATGTTTTAATCCAATGTGTTTAACTTCTCAGCTGGAGATGAGGGACCAGAGTGGTCGTTGCCATGCAGCTCATAGGTGGTAACTTGGTGGGGACAGAACAGCAACATGGTTGCTTATTGTCCTTTTGAGCATGCAGCTGTCAATCTGCAGCTGGACACATCTTTGCTACCTGAGGAAGTACTCACTTCCTCCTTCCCCTCCTCCTTAGCTATTTCAGTCCAAAATGAACCAGGAGAACAGAAGTCTCTTATTCAAAATTATTTAGCTAGACTGAGAAACTTGCTTTGGAGAGGAGTGAGACTGCGTGCCAGGGGTGCAGAGTGAGATGTCCAAGTAATCTCCAAATTCGCTGTTCCCATCTTGTCTTGCTTCACAAGATCTTCCCCTTGTGGCTAACACCTCACAAACACTGCCACTCCCACTCTCAAAAACCAGACTTCCAGTGGGTTGTGACAGTAATTTTCAAATATATCCAGTGTCAGGAGATTTCCTCAAGGATTTTGTCCTTTTGGGAAGAGGAGAGTGGATAGTCTGAGCATGGAGAGACAGGGTGGAAAACAAAAGTAGTTAGAATATTTCAATTTTTTGAAGATTGCCATCTGATGAAGTCCTGCAAAGCAGACTAGTGCTCTCTGTTGCCCATTAAAGGGGTGGGAAGGGGTGGTGGTGTTAGATAGCACCATCCCCATGTTTCCACAACACTGCTAGGAAGGGAGGTCCCAGGGCTCCCACCTCTGTTCACTTAGACACCCCTGGTCCCTCATGATTATGGAAGAAAGATGTGGGTACAATTAAAACAGTTTATTGTTGCACCCCAAACTGCAGTGATCAGGATCAGGGTTGCTTGCAGGGACCTTCAACAACCCTGATTTGCTCCCACTTTCCTCCTTTTCATCTTCATTCCCTCCCAAGTAACCAACCCACACCTAATTACTTTTTTTGGATCAGTCACAATTTTGCTATGTTCATACCCAAACTTGCTTTATGTTTCTGATATGGTTATTTGCCATTTATGATATATAGACAATCTCACCTTTACACAGTATTACTGATATTGCCAGGCTTGGCTCCCCAAAAGGTCCCTGGTGCTCCTGTCCATTTACCTGTGTAATCTGACCATGCCTCAATGATATCTGCAACTTTATTGGTTTCTTACATTGTTATTTAATACACTCGGCACTTTCTTGTGTTGTACCAAGTAGTTTTTATGTCCTGTTCAGTTATCTAAACCTCAGCCAGAGCTTTGTCATCTACCTGCAGCCCCAGCACTCCCAGCAAGGACCTGCTGAGCAAAGGCACAGAAGGCATGGAGAAAGCATTGCAATTGCTCCATTTATTTCAATACTGATTAATCTAGTCTCTTTAGGCTTTCTCTGTTACAAAAGTTAACTCTTCCAGCTTATATTCTAATAAACATAGCCTTTTGGGGTTGAAAAGCCTTTTTGATCTCTTCAAGGAGAACATATGCAGAAAGTCTAGGCACATCTTTATTAGTCCTTGTCACAGCACACACATTGTTGCTTCTCTCTTCAGGATCAAATTTCTCTAACAAGTCCTTTGTCTTTTTCTGGAGACTATTTATGGCTTATGTCTCAGTGCTCAGTCAGATCTCTCCCTGGAAAACACTTGTGACAGGAGCAGCTTGTCTTAAGTTCTCCTAAGAGAAGCTATTCTTTTGGAAGGCTTGTCTGCATTTGGAAGTATCCATCCAACAGAATTTGGTCAGACTACTTGTCATTCATTGCTGTCTACAATAATGTTTTGCAGCTCAGCCTTATTAATTCCCAAATGTGACTGAGCAGTGCTTTAGAAGGATGCTTAGCTTGATCTACCAGTGCCTTGTTCTGCAGCAACATGTCTACTGTTTTAGATGTGAACAAGAGGAGGAAGAGCATCTAGTAATTCTTCACTGATGGCTTACTTCGGCAGAGGTAAAAATAGTTAAAATGAGGAACTGTTGGATCATTACTTGCATATCTTATTCAGCTCTTGTTTAGGGCTGAGAACTTTGCTGGAGAAAGGAGTGAAGGAATATCTTGCAAAATTTCAATTATCGTTTTTTCCCCATTTTCACAAATGGTTCTGTAACCTTCCTAGGGGCTGATTGCCCAAGTCAGGAACATCTGCATGTGGCAAATATTCAGGGACGAAGCTTCTTAGCAAAAAAAACCCCCAAACAAAGCATCCAGAAAACCCCAAAGGTATTTTGACTATTGAGTTCAATGAGAGGAGGGAAATAGGAGGGAATAGGAGGGAAAACTACAAGAATATAGTTCTTCCTATCTCAAAAATAAATAAGAAAAGGATGAGGAATTCCCCAAATCACAGTGATTAGGTATTAATTCTGTGAACTGATGTTAGCCCATACATCGAGCTTCAGTTAAAGGACAGCATAGTAATGGATGGACATGTGCCAAATGGTGGCTCTCTGTAGGTAGGCACTGTTATAGGAAAGAAATAATGCTTGGCTATCCATAAGCACACTTGGAAAGCATCTGTCATCATTACTTATATTGTGCAGGCTCATTAACATTCAGCTCACAGAAACTAATGGCTAAAAAATCGATGTTGCTAGTTGAGGAGAATGGGAAAGATGTTTTTTTTTTTTCCCCTTTAGATTGTTTGGAAGAGGGCTGTTTCTACCTTGAAACATTTTCCAGAGGGGTGAAGAAATAAATAGGGGGGGAAAAAGGCAAAGAGAGGAAAAGAAGTAAATTCCTATTGTAAGGTGTGAACAGCAGGCTTTGAAATGCTGTTCTGATCTGTTTTACCACAGAGAAAAGGCTCACAATGAAAAAAAAAAAGGAAGAATCTTTCTCTAACCTTTTGTTTTGGCAAGAAATGGATATTGTAGACTAGCTGGGCCAGTACTACTCACCTAAAGCATGTCCCAGATGGTAGCAGAGGTTTAACAGTCACAGTGATGTGATGTGTTTTCTAGCTAAGCTGATGTTTTTTTCTCTTTTCTTTTCCTTTTCCAAGCTACTTTGGCAACTTTACCCAGCTTGTTTCACATATTCCTTGGTGCAGAGTAGCACTAGAAGATCCCTTCTGGATTTAAGGCCAACAGTTCCCAGAGCCGAAGAATATGTACAACAAAGAAAGGGAGAAAAGTGACCTCCAGTTTCCATCAGGCTTTAAAGCCAAAGCTCTAAAAGAACCAGGATCTGCTTAAACTGGGATTTGCTGGTGGGAAAGCAGAGGCACTTACCGGGGGTTGACCTGCCTCAGGCACAGATTACGAGGATGCCATGAAGACATGAAGTAGCAAAGGCTTTGGTCATTGCTCTGACATCACTGTGGTGGTGAGTCAGTCTTCTAACATTTAATTTAACATTCTGATAGAAACGTATTCTTGACAACAAACTGCATCCTTCTCAATGATGGGGAGAGATTAGCACCTCTGTAGAACAATCTATTGCATCTGTTTTATTATGGTGTGGATTGTCCTCTAGGTTACATGCCCAGTTAGTGTGCTTAACTTTTAGCTGGTTAAACATTGGTGAGATTATTCTAGGCCTATGTCACTCTCATCCCTTAAAAAGCCTGAAAGAGAAAAAATATGCAAGTTCTTTTTGTTTATTCAGAAAGGATTCTCATAATTTATTGGCAGGACATAGCACTTAAAGAAATAAGTTATATTATGGCTTACTTGAGACCTTCAGGCTTTTGTGTGGCATTTTTTCAAAGTCCCAAACTTCTCTAACAGTAACTTTTCTGATACATTTTTCATGAATTAGAGTCAAAAAGAAGGAAATTATTTTGTAGCGATAATCATGAAAGTCAGGAAAAGAAATGAAAGCAAGGTGTGCAAGATTTACACTCACTCGTTCCTGTGAGTTTCTTCCAAGTAATTTGTAAGGAATGTGGTTTCTGGTATTATAAATATGCTGTGATGAATAACATCACAATTTAAACATTATCAGTGTGACCTGCAGTTGGGTTCAGAGATCACACACAGACTGCTGAATGGTAGAAACTGAGCTAGTTAGAATTCTGATGAGTTTTCAGCGTGAGTCAGTGCAGGATAAAGATGGTAGGTGTTTGAATATTTGCACACCTTTTATTTTATAGATAAGGTAATTATATTCTCACTTCAGCTCACCTATAAAAAGAGATCAAATTTGCACTAAAAAGATCTTTACCCTTTTTCTGCTGATCATTGCTCAGCAAAGTATTTCACACAAGAGGTTTGTTATCTTTAATAGCACTAAAATTACTTAAAGCAATTACCTGCATAATTTTAAACTCTGCAGAGGTTATTAAAATATTCTCATGGCAACTGTAAAGAAATACGAAAATAAATAAAAGCTAAATTGTATGTTGTCTCAAGAAGTCATTTTTATTAAAGTATGTTTGGTCTTTAATTTCTAAATAGGCAGCTTTACTTCCTGAACTGAATACCCTCCTCTATGTTTAACCTTCCACATTCCAATATTAAAGGTGGGTCTGTTTTTAAAATAACCATTTCAACTTCAGGCAAGTGAAAAAAAAAAATAGAATTGAAAAAAATCTGCATGGCCACCTAACACTGTCATCCTTGGACAGAAATGAACCTGGGCTTTGAAGATCTACTATTAAGTCTTTTCTTACTTTAGTATGAAGTATCAATAATTAAATACTTAAAAGAAGACTCAATGTCATATCCTGCATGCAGCTTTGATTATTTTTATTTCTCTTCAGGCAGAAATTTCTTATAGCACCCAGTGACATAGGTCAACTGAGGAAGATCTTTCCACTGCTGAGATTTATTAACTGTTGGTCCAAGCTGTCACCAGAAATGTAGAAATTATACAGGAATTTGTGGAATTGTCAGAAAATCTTGTTGCCTAAAGCCCTAGAAAATGATGCAGTCTAGTAAGATGGTCTCATTGCTACCCATAGTGCATACCCTATAGTGGTGCTCTTATGATTTCCATCTCCCATATCAACATACTAGAGCAACGTGGAGCTGAAGGCATTGTTTTTATATAATAATGATGTTGAAGGAAATTAGCATAGTTCTAATTAAGAGATGAAAGGAGCAATTAATTTAGAGAGTTTTGACTTCTATCCCAGAGACATTACCCCAGCAGACCTCCTGGAGCAGGGCAGGAACTGTGTTCAAAGCACTATGCTACAGCATGACAATAGCATCAGTGAACATGAAAGCAAAATTAATTAAAATAATGGAAAAGCTAGAAAAATTATGTGACCATTTCATTTATTTTTACATGTACTGTTGAGATAGCACACTTGTAATATCTGCTGCAATTAATAATCTCCTTTTGCTACACAGTTGTTATTAAATGAAGTGATTTCTTATACTATTTTTCCTCAGTTGAAGAGCTTGGTACTAGAAAACTTGGAGGAAACATTTGTCCTAACTTTATGCAAAGTCCAGGGTTAGGTGGCAGTTTGGTCATGATGTGGCATTTTTCCCCTGATAAGCTGTGGCTTGGAATCAATTGCAATCACAGTGGAAGAGCTAAAAGTTGCTGATACAAGCAGCACTTTTCTGGCAATTTTGCACTTAATGCTTCCTTCCCTCCCACCTCCACAGATAAAAGCTGGAATCAGAGATCAAAACTTCCTCAAGTTGTTAAGCTTTTGGCATCTACAAAGCCAAGAGTTCAGAGACCATGTCAAAATCATTATCCACAATTGAATGAGAAGCCTTTCTTTTTGTTCATGGTTATACAGGCAAGTCCTTTTTCTATCATTTTTGTATGGTTTCATAGAGTTTGAGGCCAGAGGGGTGATTAGATCATCTAATCTGACTTGCTGTGAATTGCAAGTCATTGCATCCTACTTAGATTCTCCCAGGTAACTTTGAACTCAAGCATTCATCTCCTCAGGTAACCAAACTGTTGGGAAATAGAAGCAGGAGAAATGGAAATAAAATTAACATCTGAGGCTCCTGCAATGGCAAGGAACTAACTCATAGTGCTGCGTATGACTAGGTGAGCATCTGATTCTCTGTTCCAGTGCTCCAGAGAAAGCCAAAATCCAAATGAACAAACCAATCTAACAGTTCTGAAAGTCCAGGACAGTAGAACTAAGGGTAGAGTTTTCTCCCAGGCATCAATCTGCTATAGCTTATCAGTAAGCTGAGCTCTGATCCCCAAACTCTGCTGGTCAGGTTGGTCAGTATCAGAAAGTAAGAAAGCCTGAGTAGACTAAAGTTAGCAATGGGTCAGACTACCCAAAGGAGGCTTGAAACCTGCATTCTCCGAATATATCCTTCATAAACACAGTGACACCACCTTGCCCTGTTAATCTCGCTGCAAGGCAACACCAAACCTGTTTCTACTCTGAACTAATCTATTATAGCCTTGTTACGAGTTTCAATTTTCATTTCACCTCTCCAAGTTAAAATCAATAGATTAAGGGTGAGTTTCAGTCGGGGAGTCCACAATTATACATGTTTTAGGGTACCCCATGTGCCCTGCAGCAACTGTTCCAAAAGAGCCAAGGTCTCCTGTAGGTCCTGTGTAGTATCTGCCAGCACTGAGCTCTCTGAGATGCCCTAGAGCATCTCAGACACCTGTCTTTGGGGTAATTAATGAGACAATTGAATCCTGCTCTAGACTTCATACTCTAAGACTTATATTATAGATGTATTGTGTAAATGGTGGGAGTGTTCCAGTTTTTATAATAAATAATACATAACACACATGGTATTTGGTAGTTTTATACGATACATTAATCAAATGCATAAGTGCAGGTCTAAAGGATTAAAAGAATTCAATTAGGAGACTAATTGGACTCTATCCCAAAATTCAGACAAAATTTGTACATGACTTGTGGGTCTAGAGGAAGCCTAACATGGGTAATGCTATACACTTGCAAAATAACAAAATTTATACATTAAAAAGACAAAAAAGGTGTTGAGCATAGACAGACTTTCTAGCATGGCTGTAATAGTAAGGAAGACTTCAATTTTTTCAGAGGGATAGAATAATTAAAAATGTGGAGATAAATGGAACAGAATGAAAGTGGGGATTTCTTACATAGAATTAATTGCTATATAACTTTTCTTCTTTGACAGATTTTTTCAGACAATGATAACATTTTTAATGTGACTAGACTTCAATGAACATCCATAACTACCACGTGGAGAAGTTGAGGATTAGTACAGAACCCATACAGGAGACAAGGAACTACATAGAAGAAAAAATACAGTATGTTTGGTTGAAAACTGAACTATCAAGTAGGAGGGTTGTACTGCTGGAGCTCCACAAAGGCAACACCGTTAGATCAGGGGTATTTAGCTTTCAGTCGCTGTCCCTAGCATAAACAGTGAAATGATGGGGATGAAACTTGCTGATGACATTGAGCAAGGAGTAGGACAAGGTAATATGAGGGAGGACCTGGGTGACAACAAAGAGTGGAGCAACAGCAATTGAATGAGATTCAGTGCTACAAAATGCAGTAACATTCACTCAGGAATGCACAGCAAGAATTCCTTATGTAGGCTTGGAAACCACCAATAGAGAAGAAGGAAGACTTGGCTGTGTTTGTTGATCTTAGGATGGTTATATGCCTTCAAAATAATAGTGAGAAAAGAAAATGGGATATGAGGGTATCTCACAGAGGGTATTTCCACCAGAAACTGGGAATTATATGTTGCTATAAGATCTCATTTAGCATGATCACATATAGTCCTATTTGTACGTATTGAAGAAGGATGAACTTAAATTGAAATAGATTGTGGAGATTGTACCTTAGTAAAAAGAAAAAAAGTTAGAGCTTTGCTTATTTAACCTAGAAAACTGTAGTTTAAGGGGAATGAGTCTATATTGACACAATGATATAAAAGAGACTTTGTAAGTACAATGGAAGCTTTAAATGAAGATGTTTAAGATAAACACCTATCCTGACAGACGTGCAAATAGCTTTAAAAGTACCATGGCTTCATTTCACCTGGATATTTGAAGGAAGTTAACCTGTGGAGGGTTGTAGTTCTGGAATGGCTTTTAGTTAGAGACAATAGGAGTAAAAACATAGTTTAATAGGGAGCCTAATACATTTGAGGTTGTAGTTCTAGTGCACAATTGCCTAAAATGTATGGGAAAGGGACTGGTTGACTGAAGAAATTTCTCTCCATTTTATGTCCTACATTCAAAAGTATAGTTTTTTGTGTCTGATCAAATTAACCTGTGGTTGGTTGGTTTTTTTTTTTTTTTTTTTTTTTTTTTTTTTTAATACCTTTTCATTCCACAACACATTTAGGTCAGAATTGATTTGGTCTTTTCTATTTATATTCCTGGAGTTGATGACAATTGATGTTCTTTCATTTGGGTTTCAAAGGCATGAACTACATGATCAATTTATGCTTTGCCACAACTCACCTTAGGATACGATATATACCTGGCATCTAGTTCCTGGGTAACAGATCTTTAGGACAGTTTAATGACTGATGCAGCTGTGCAAGTGGTGATGATGAAAAGAAAATCCATATTTCAGCTTTCACTCAAAATAGGGGACATTCAGTCAGTAATTCCGAGGGAGGACAAAGTCAGAAATGTGAAAGATTTTGGCCTTTGCTCATTTTTATAGTTGCCAATAGAAATAATTTACATTGGCTCCTAGATTTACTCAAAGACTGGTGGCAGATAGTCTGTTTGTCATTAAAAGAGCATTTTAATGCAAACCTGATGAGGTCTGAGATGTTATTGTTTGGAAACACTACAAAATGTCACTGACCTTTCTTTACAAAAGTTTGATGATCAGAGATAAAATGAAGATGAGAATGGCATAAATGTCAGATCCGTGGCTAGGAAAACTGGGAAAGTCAGAGAAACCACTTTGAGGTTAATAGCCCCAATTCACCACGCTGTATGCTCGTGTCTGCCTTTAAGCATGCCAATGAGACACATGGATGTACATAAAATAAATCACCTGCCTAAGATGGCCCTATTTTTAATCTCTGTCTGGGATGAGACCCAAAAATGGATAAATACAGTAATTGCCCAGAAAGAAAAGTAAAAATTGCAAAACTTGCTGTTATTCACTGCCATTCTGAAATGTTATCAGAGGGTTCAGGTCTGCACAGAGCTCAGGTCACTGGTCCCTCTGACTCACTCAGCTTGTGTTCAGAAAGCAATGGACATGCTGAATCAAGAAAGGCAGAGAAGTAGATTATTATAGTTATTGTTTGCAAACCCATAATTTATGAAATTGTAGAATAGAAATCCTGCTAGATTTATAGGAAGGAGGACGGGGGAAAACATTAGAAGTCCACCTGAGATGGAATCTGCCTCAGTATGCAAGTAGGCAACAGGAAAATTCTATTAGATGTTAAATTCCAGCAAAATGGTTGAATGAGGGTTTGCTGTGAACTCGCGCACCTAGTTTTGCTGTGGTTCTCTAGCCATGCTTGGTTCCATGTTGCAGTGTAGAAGAGAGCTGGGAGATGCAGCTGAGACAAAAGCCTGTATGAAAGTCCTTTGAGCATTGAGGTATAAGGAGAGGACAATGAGGAGGGAGATATCCCAGACAAACAGCACTGATTGAGAGTGGCAATAAAAAAATATCCATCTATAGCTTGATTTGAGAGAGGGAAAAGTTTTGTATGCCTATCAGGCAACAAAGTTCAGGGTAGCAGTGTTCTGGTACAGATGTGAAACAAAATAGTGCTTCAGATAGAAAATGGTAAAAACTTGGGCAGGTGGTGGAGTTAAAATGGGATATATTATCTTCTACCTGTTTCCTTGGGCATGCTGCTCTGAGGAAAGCTGCCACTCTACCCAGAATCAGAGGTGCCGTTGGTGGTCCCATAGTGACCACGGGGGAGCAGGATGTGGCAGGTGCCACTTACCACAGCAGCCCATCGGAATTAATGCCTGTGTGGAGCCATGGGTGGCAAAGTTGATGTTTCCCTGCTCTTCAGTGTACAGTACTCAACCACTACAACCCCATGGGCAGGCAATTGGACACAGATGTCTTTTCTTTGAACTGTTTGCTGGACCACTGGAGGATTTTGTTAGATGTTTTATGTTTTATGTATCATTCACATAATTTTGGCAGTTCTCCCAACATAGCTATGATGCTTTTTGAACCTATTTCTGATTTTTATTTTATTTTTTTTTTAAGAGACCATAGTCTCTGCTGGAAGTTGATTAGGAACAGCTCTTCCTTTAAGCTACTTAGAGATGAATTTAAGGGGCAGAAAAGGAAAGAGGAATTACACCTGACTTCATGAGATAAAGTAAGGGACAGTATTATAATTTTCCTGTTTCTAGTGTAGCAACAGCATAATCAGGCCAGTGGTCTACGCCTGGGAGGGAGACAATGTCTTTGGCAAAGAGGTGTGGTAGGTAGGAAGGAAAAGACAGAAGAATTTTTCTCATATATTTGTGGAAAAGCAAAGATCATTTTGCAAAGATGAAAGGAAAGAAAGCAAGGAAACTCTTGTTGTTTGCAGGCAAAGGAGTCAAAAAAGTAAACTTTTTAGTAAACCCATGCACTAAGAGGTATACAGACTGCTTCATCCTCCCAGGAGGAACATCTCCAGAAGACAAGCCCAAGGCTGCTCTCAGCCAGTGCAGCAGAGCTTTTATGGCTCTGAAAGCTTTCAGGGAAGCTCAGTCCCACAGATGATTCAGACTGCTGGGTGCTGAGGTGTTTTCATTTGAGGAATCACTATGAAATGAGGTTTTATGTTGCAACATTGAAATACTCAGGGAAAATCTATTAAGGCAGAGCTAATTCAGCTGCAGGATGGGGTCAGCAGGCAGCACAGCGAGGAGAAGAGGAGAGTCTAATTTACACAAACTATCTACCACAAGCAAACACACCAGGGGTGACATTTAAATGGTCTCTTCATTCTAGCTGTGTTACCAAAACCAGCAGCATAAAAAAAGTAATTTGTGGGTGATACTAAACTAGGGGGAGAGTCTGATGTGACAAATGACAGTGCAGCCACCCAGGGGACCAGGGCAGGGTTAAAAGAAACCCCATGAGGTTTGGCAAGGGGAAGCACAAAGCTCTGTTCTTGGGGTGGAGAAACCAGCTGAGAGCTAACTGCTTGAAAAGCAACCCCACTGGAGAGGATCTGGGGGTAGCAGGGGATGCCAGGTAAAACACGATCCAGAAATGCATGCTTGTTGTGGTAAGTGATGTCCTGCATGGCCAACAAGCAGGGGAAATTTATTCCTCATGGCTGGTGCTGCTGAGGCTGTACCTGGAAAACTGTGTCCACAGGTTGAGAGGGACATGGAGAAGACTGAATGAAAGGCCACCATCCAGTCAGGGCAGGTGTGCTGCAGGGGTGGTTGAAGGAGCTGGGTTTGCCAGGGCTGATGATAAACCAACAGCAAGCCCTCAAAAGGGAGCTTGCAAAGATGAGAGAGCCAAGGTCTTTCTCAGCCAGGGCAGAGGAGGTAGCAGGGGCACAAAATGCAGGTTGGGAGGCTCAGGCTGGGTTTTAAGTAGACCTTTCTTTATAAGACTAGTGGTGCAGCCCTGGGAAAGTTGCACAGAGTTGCAGTGAAATCTATCTTTTGACACTCTGCTAGATGAAGCCATAGCTGAGCAGGTCTGTGTTACTGATGGTCCTGCTTTGAGCATGAAATTGGACTAGAGATCTCCTCTGGCTAGCATTTCACTGACATTATGAAGAAACTAGAAGAGTGATCTGTAAGTTTTATCTTGTGAGTGACAGCATAAAGTGTTGCACTAACAAATGTTTATATTTAAGGAGTAATGCCAAGGCCCAGGGCTTTTTTTTTTTTTTTTTTTTGTGGGAATTAATGATTGACTGGGAAACCTGATGACTTGAAGCAAGACTACAAGGCATTAAGATAGTTGACCATCAGTTTCATAGAATAGGCCTGAGTGATGTTGTTACTGCAGTTGGAAGAACATGTTTTAAAGGGTACTAAGTTATGGGGGGTTTGTTGTCATTTTTTATTTCCTTTGCTGTGAAATAATTTCTGAGGGAAAGGAAGAAGTATCAAAACAATTTCTCAAAGGTGACAGAAAACAGAGCAGGGAAGTGGAAGTGATTTCACAAGGATTTCAGGAGTTTTCTGAATGTTCACTGCTAGAGGTCATCTAATATGAATGGTGTTTAAGCAAAAGTTTTAAAGGTTGGACAAATGTAGCCATTAGCAACTTCAACCAACCTTGAAATGTTATTTGCAGGAATTTATCTCAAGTTTTCTGCATTTATTTGTAAGCAGATTTTGCTTATTTGTTTTTTTAAAAAATGATTTTGCTCATAATTCAAAATTATTCAGTGATGTTTTCTGTGAGAAAGTTTTCTGTTGTACATAATTTACTGCAATAGTGGCTTTCAGGATTTACTCTTCTGAATTTCCCATTTATGTTTTGCTTCTCCTTTCCTTGAGCATTTCTATGTGTGGATGTGAGCCCAGGAAGAAATCTGCAGAAAATCACTAACTAGCTTTGTAAAATTTGTCCAAGTGAATCTGTGCTTTTCATTTTAAAAAATATTTGAGAAGACTTGACAAGTTGAAAAAGTAGAAGGCTTCAATGAAGAGAGAGAAATAAGGTAATTCTAGCCCCTATTATCTCTGGTACAATGGTTATGTTCTGGGTCAGGGGCCACATGCTCTTTTTCTGTCCTGCTGCCATCGTTTCTGGGACAGGGTTTCATCTGGCCTTGTGTGAAATGTTTATTTAGGAGTGATAGGAGATGTCAATAACTTTCCAACCTCACTTACAGAAATTACAGTGGTGCTTTAGTCCGTGTGCCAAGTACTGTGTTTTGTTGGATTATCTTGGACTTGACTGTGAGCTGTTTATCTCTGGAGTCATTCAAAAGTATGCTCTGTAGCTATAGGCTCCTGTTGGCCTTCCATGGAGCAGACTTGAGTTTGAAAGGAGGATCCAGATTTCCATAGATGTGGGCCAAAGAAGGTGCAAGTTGGAGATCCTGAAACTGAATGAGACTAAGGGGCATGTAGAAATTTGGATCTGGTTTTGGGAACCCAAACACTACAGCATAGCAAGTGTTTGGTTCATGGTTGCATTAGCTGATGATGGAGCCCAGTGGATGTTTCTTTCCAACCATGTATGCTATAAAGCTTTAGTGAGCTGCTTCATTGGAAAGCTGGAGAAGCTCTTCCCAGCATCATAGCTTAGTGTGGTGCTATATTCATAGAAAAGGGACTCGGGCAGTGCAGCAGAGAGAGCAGGAGTTGTTACCAGTTAGATCTAATGGTTGTCAGACCAGCTGTGCTAAGCTAAGCCCACATATTCAACACTCATCTCTTCCACCTTAGCAAATGGGACCTGAACTAGGTTTCTAAATTTTTTCTCTATTGCTGTCAGTCATGGCCAAGTCATCATCCTGGTCACAAAGATGATGAGGGGCCTGAAGCATCTCCCATATGAGGAAAGGCTGAGAGAGCTGGGACTCTTCAGCCTGGAGAAGAGAAGACTGAGAGGGGATCTTATCAATGTCTGTAAATACCTGAAGTGTGGGGGTCAAATGGATGGGGCTGGGCTCTTTTCAGTGCTGCCCAGTGACAGGACAACGGCCAATGGGCAAAAACTGGAGCATTGCAAGTTCCATTCAAACCTAAGGAAAAATTTCTTTACTGTGAGGGTGCCAGAGCCCTGGGACAGGCTGCCCAGAGAGGGTGTGGAGTCTCCATCTCTGGAGATTTTCCAAACTCACCTGGACGTTTTCCTGTGCAACCTGGTGCTGCTGTAGGGAATCTGCTTTGGCAGGGAGGTTGGACTGGATGTTCTCCTGAAATCTCTTCCAACCCCTATGATTCTGTGTGTGTGTGTGTGTGTCTGCACATCCCTTTGTAGCTTTCCTTCCAATTATGGCTTTTCACTAGGGGAGTGGTGAGTGCTTTCTTTTTTTTTTTTTTTCCTTTCTTTTGAAAAATCAGGTACTTATCACTTCTGGAGGCAAAGTCCTAACTTGATGGACTAGTGATAAGATATAATCTGACAAAGCCTTGGCCCCCATTATTTCTACCTGATGTTATTTCTCTGATAGAAATAAATCATTTGTCATTTTTTGTAAATCTACACATTTGTCCCAAGAATTCTGAAGATAGCTGCAGTTCCCTTGCAGCTGTCTCAAAGTGATCCTTTATGTTGCCCATGGAATTTCATTTTTGCTACTAAGCTAAACTTCAATAAAACAAAACTTTCTGCACTCTCCCTTTCCTTTCAATTCCCCAGGACAGATACAGTTGCAAAAAATTGTCTCATCTTGCTTTGTCATTTTGCTATTACATTGTGAAAGATGAACATCCCAATAGGTCCATAGTATTTGCTGTTACAAATCAGCATATTTGTCTTGTTCCCAGAAGAATATGAAACCTTTTGGAACGTGCATCCTTTTTGGCACTTCAATATGAGAGTCAAGAATGGAGTACGTGTCACTATGATCTGACTATAAGAGATGTGTAAACAGGAAAGTAACTGTTAAATAGTCTGTGAAGCCTTCTATGGAAAACCTCATCTCCTGTATGGTAGGAGCCACCTTAAGCTAGTCAGAAAAATAATATAAACAAGGCTAATGTATCTGTGAATATTTAATGAACATGGTTTTGGTACATAGCTTTACCAGAATGAAATGTCATATGTTTTGTAGTTTATAAAGTGTAATTAATAGAGATAAGAAGCCCATAACATTATCCACTTTAGCTGTTCTTCCACCTGTACTCAGCTGTGCAGTAAAGCCTCTGTGCTGGGCAGCCACGCTGGCAATGCCCAGGGCAACCTCTGGGCTGTGGGTACAGTGCCCATGAGGGAGGGATGGGACATGCTCTTCTATCTCCTCTGCACTCTGTCTCCGTGGAGCATGTTGTGTCACCTCTGCACAGGGATAACCATTTCTATGATCACTGTGCTCCAGGGATAATTTTTGTCTTATCCCCAGTCTTGTATAATGTTCCTTGTACCATATTCCCTTTGCCTTCAGCGCTGTATTCAATGGTTTTCACTGAATGTCAAAGTCTTTCATGATGATTCTATGGGAAATCAAACATGTAACTTTTCTCTTAAAATTACACACAGGAAAAAAAGTCAGATATCTGCCTATTGCCACTATATTGCCAGCATATCTATATCAGAAGTATATTGTAATTTTGGTAGCTCGTCTTTTCCTAGAGCTCTTCACTAATCTCTTTCTCTTCTAACTGTTTTTGTTCTTTGCAGACTTCCTTCCTAACCATCTTTTGATGCCCTCTCTTATCTTTGTTCATTGCCTCTTATAATAAGAATACTATGAAACATCAAATGAGATATCAGGTGACAGCAGTTGGTAATGTGTCTCCATAAAATCCATCAAACCATGGAGCCCACTGTCTGATCTTTGGATGTTTTCAGTACCAGACTTTCTGATGGGTTCGAGAAACTATTGGACAAAGTTACAAAGAAAAATCTACTGAGGACTCTAAGTTGTAAAGACATTTCTGTAAACCAGAAAGCCAAAAGGTCATTGAAAGTGGAAGAGCATGATTGGGGTAGGATTGTTATCTGCTTACCTTGCTCTTATATCCACTTGAAATATCCATGTTAGCCACTGACAGGAGTCAGGATGCAGCCCAGAGGAGTCATCCTCATGCTCCGATGCCTTACCTTATTCTCAAAACAACTTCCACCTGCTTGCATACCAGAAGATCTCAGTCTTCCCTTTCTATTTGCTTCTTGATTTGTTCTGCAAAACTTCAGGCTGGACTCCTTTTAGATATTTTTTTTTTTTCCTCTATTGAGCTACAATTGTGCTAAAATAGAAATTTCACCTGCTGTTATCCATTATGTGTTTTTTTACTTTGGTAACAGTATGTTTATATTTTATTTTTATTTTACTTGTTATGTAAACAGGCACACCTACAAATATAGCTCCTTGGTTCTGCTGAACTTGCCATGTTTTGTTTTATATTTAGGAAAGAAGGGGGTCTGTGGGCAGGTTTTGAACAGGTTAGTGTTATGTTTCTACTTGCGTGACAAGCTGGACTGCCCGTTTTGGCTTGAGCATGTATATTGGGTTTGTGTGGCCAGGTTTTGGTAGCAGGGGGGGCATAAGGGTGGCTTCTATGAGAAGCTGCCAGAAGCTTCCCCCATGTCCGACACAGCAAATACCAGCCGCCAGAACCTTCCCCCATGTCCGACACAGCCAATGCCACCAGCTCCAAGATGGACTGGCCAAGGTGGAGCCCATCAGTGACGCCTCAGTGATAACATAATTAAGAAAAGAAAGGGGAAGAGGGAAAAAAAAAAGCTTCACATTTTGCAGCTCGAGAGAGGAGTGAGATGTGAGAGAAACAACTCTGCAGACACCAAGGTCAGTGAAGAAGGAGGGGGAGGAGGTGCTCCAGGTGCCGGAGCAGAGATTCCCCTGCAGCCTGTGGTGAAGACCATGGTGAGGCAGGCTGTCCCCCTGCAGCCCATGGAAGTCCATGGTGGAGCAGATGTCCCCCTGCAGCCCATGGAGGTCCATGGTGGAGCACATGTCTGCCTGCAGCCCATGGAGGACCCCATGCTGGAGCAGATGGATGCCTGAAGGAAGCTGTGACCCCATGGGAAGCCTGTGCTAGAGCAGGTTCCTGTCAGGACCTGTGGCCCCATGGAGAGAGGAGCCCACTCTGGAGCAGGTTTTCTGGCAGGACTTGTGAACCTGTGGGGGACCCAGGCTGGAGCAATTCGTGAGGAACTGCAGCTCATGGGAAGGACTCACACTGGAGAAGTTGGTGGAGGACTGTCTCCCATGACAGGGACTCCACACTGAGTGGAGGGGAAGGAGTCCTCTCCTGAGGAGGAAGGAGTGGCAGAAACGATGTGTGATGAACTGACCCCAACCCCATTCCCTGCCCCCTGTGTTGCTGCGGGGGGAGGAGGTGGAAACTGGGAGAGAAGTGAAGCCCGGGAAGAAGGGAGGGGTGGGGGAAGGTGTTTTAAGATTTGATTTTATTTCTCATTATCCTCTTGTCTGATTGGTAATAAATTAAAGTTTCAGTTTTTTTCCCCCAAGTCGAGTCTATTTTGCCCGTGCCAGTAATTGGTAAGTGATCTCTCTCTGTCCTTATCTCCACCCATGAGCCTTTTGTTATATTTTTCTCCCCCCTGGCCAGTTGAGGGGAGTGATAGAGTGGGCTTTGGTGGGCATCTGGCATCCAGCCAGGGTCAACCCACCACAGCATGTTTCCTTTCCAACATGAACCTTGTCTAACTGCTTCATATATCTGTCTGTGATAGTCAGTGTTGTGGATATTATGTATTTCTTTTGCAGGAGAAAATGCTTTGAAAAAAACTTAGAGAGAAAGTAAGATCCTATCAGCATGGGTAGTGCTGGTACTGAATTTTCAAAGTCTTGTCTATCCTTTTCAGCAGCCCTTCGGAAGCAGAGCTCCTCTTCACAAAGGCAAAGAACACTTAATCCTATGAGACACTCTCCTTAATACCCCTGAATAAATATTTTTTAACAACAAGAGAGGAGTACCATAATTATGTGTTTAAGGACTCCCATTTTCACTCTCTCTACATCCTCTTCAAGTGTTTTCTAGACAGTCTTGGATGAAAGAGACTGGTAAGCAAATAGGAGAGGTCAAAACAACATGGATCTGTCAGCTGAATGAGCTGGGGTTTTGTTTAAACCCCTCCTTTCTCCTCTGTTTGTAATTTGGATTATTACAGCTGAGTGCTGAGCAGAGATTTGACTGGCTCTTACAGTTCAAGAACAGGGAGTGAAGCACATTGATGTGTGAGTGATACACGTGTGTGGGTTCATGCTTGTGTTGTATGTGCATACAGACACACTCATGTTTTGTTGATGCAAAATGTATCCACTGGCTAAAAAAGACCTGACAAGTTGATGGCTCTAGTTTCTCTTTCTGAAATTGCTCTGTCAAGTCATAAAATGTCATATGAAAGACAGACATGGAAAAGTACCCTCCATAGAGGCCTGGAGTAATAAATTAATGAGCTATAGACAGCAAAAAAATGCTTTATGCATCTGAGACTGGAAGCCTGGCTCTGCGCATCTGAAACCACCAGCCTGAAGCTCCTGAGCTAATGGCAAATCTCTCTGACATGTTGCAGTAGCAGGTCTCCTCTCCCTGCTTATCAGCCACATCACACTCGAGGGAAACATCACGTTAGAAGCCAGGAACTCTCATAAAGTTTCAAAGGCAGTATAAACCCTGCTACCTGGATGTATAAGCTACAATATGAGGATAGTCAGCCTGCTAAAATATGGCTTGGGAGACCAGTAACTGTTGCAGATCTCTTAGGTCCCTGCTTCAGCTGCCCATTGTGGAAAGGGATGAGATTTTCTACCCCATGTGGCTCATGTGAGCAGAAATGCATTACAGGCTATGAGGAAGTCATTACCCAAGGCACTGGAGGGATGTACAGATGTATGGACAGTGTATCTCTGAATATTGTCAAGAAAGGTGAGACATCTCCAGGGAATGCCTCACATCCTGGTGCATGTGCTTGTACTTACCTCCAAAGTGACCTGGACTTGATCCTATTACAATGATCATGTTAAACTAACTGGAATGCTGACACGATGCATTAGGACATGATGCATTAGGACACCTTTCCGTGCTTTAGCAGGTCATTTGATCACTATTCTCATGCAATCTCCCACATATTGCTGCTCTGTGCCTGCCTCAGAGGCTATGAGCTGGAGTAATTAGTTCATGTTTGCTCAGGAGTCTGAATAGGGGCTCTAATTCTGGTTGGTTCTGATCCATTAAGCTGAGTTTTAAAATTAAGCTTGCTTTTCTCTCCTCTCCCTAAAGTTGTCAGTGCAAATAGAAGTGCGTTTCATGTCAACTCTTTGTGCAAAGGAGGCACTGAAAATTCAGGTTTTCTAAAAGGCCAATGGCTGAGGCTTGAACATTCTCCTGCAAATATGCACATTTTCAATCAAGGCATTTGCAAAAGCAGTAGAGCAGCCAGATTCAGAGAGACAGCACTAGTTTTATCCCAGGCAGGCAGTGACATTGAACTTTAATCTTAACCATGCCTGAAAATACAAGTGTAACCTCAGAGACGAGAGCAAACGGCCCTCTCTGCTCCAGGTGCCCCATTCAAGGGTTTGGGTTGAGAGAGCTTCTACACACAGTGCACTGGGAGCTTCAGTCTGACCTGGTGGGAATTTAGCTTCTGGATCTTCCCGAGATTAGAAGGATGTTATTTTAATTGACAGGAACAAAAGCTCCCTACAGTTACCTCCCTGTTTGTGGCAGTGGTGGTTATCAGGGCACTTGCTCAAGTAAAAGAAGCATTTCTTTTTAACACCTTCCAGGTAGGCTCCCTCAAAGCTACTGATTTTATTCAGAAAGGACAATGCAGCTCCTTGGAAAACTAAAATGTTGGCATAGTCTTGGTGGTGGGAAGAGTTGTTTCTGAGGCCATGAGCGCAAAACCTCAGATGTTTAAACCCTCTCATTGCCATCTGCAAAGAGCTCTGTCTTTGATTTCCTTTTCTCCACTTTACTCGGGCATTGTTGTCAGGAGACTCTGCAAATGTCAAAACCATTATCAGTCACAGGCAAGCAGGCTCTTAATTGAACTTTTATTCTCCTGTCTAACTTGCTGCACTCCAAAGAAAAGGCTACATTGCTGGCATGGAAATGGCCTTTTGGAAGTCACTGTCTGTTTAAAGTAAATAATTTAAAATTGAGATATATGTGTACATATATTTTTCCCCATTCAGAACTTCCTTTGATTTTTATATATACTTGTACAAATAAGTATATAGATTTTTATATGTTCATAGTATCAATGTGTGTTTACTTACATATATAAAAATAAAGATAGGTATAAGTGTTTGAATACACCTTTCTCCTTGCAACTTCACTCAAGCATATAGCATCTCCCAGGTCATGAAACATACTGTCGCCTTGTGACAGGAGCTGACAAAAAAATAGATAAAAAATAGGAAGGAAAAAAGTGTGAAATAACAGTCTTGTTTGCTGCCTTGTGCTGTCTCCATCTTTCTTTTTAATCCTTTGTTCACATTGTTTCCCTTCTCCATTTATTTTGATCGAGACATGACCGGCAGACATGATATTCAGCTGCCTTAGTCCGTAAATGTCTCTTTGGATGTTGCTATGCTCCAAACAAAATTCAGTGCAATTGGAAAAAATAGGATATCCTGAGTCCATTATTAGTACTTCTGCTTTATTAGGACATATTTTTCCCCTTTATGTTTCCCGAAGTGGTTAGCTCAGGTCTTGTCAGATCTGCTTTAGCTTCAGGAGTCTACTGGATTCTACTGGATGGCAAACGCTGTTTTTGCCATTAATCACCCAAAGGACTCCAAGCCATTAGAGCTTCTTCTGCCATACAGTCAGACTGACTGTCCAGACTCTGTGCTTTTGTCTTGTTTCTTTCATTCCACAGGAATTCAAAATGCCTTACAAAGAAATAACCTAATCCTGACCATTTGGGAACTGAACCTGGAACCCAAGGTGTTTTTGTGTCTCTGTGAATAGCCTCCTTTTCCCTACCATATAATATAACCTCTGCTGAACTCATTTTTAATAGTACACAACATCTTCACAACTAAGTAGCAAAAACTTGTGAAATACATCTCATTTTAGTCCTATTCAAGCTTGAGGTCACATCTGTAAAAAGGCTGTTTTGGGGTACTCAGCTTCAAGCAATCTCTTATTTGTATTGTATTTTTATTGAACAGAGATATTTGCCATTTCCAGAAATAGGACAAAGCAGAGTTGTCAACAGAATGTGCAATTTGAATGGTGTGTGCAACAAAGAGGCCGAGTCTTGCAAAGCTCTCTTACAGAAGGGTGTAAGAGGCAAAACTGACCTTGCTGTTTTTAATCCCAATCAGATGTGCCTGACATGAGCCATTCCTGTTATGAAGAGCAGGTCTACTAATCTAATCACAAGCAACTGCTTGGTCCCAGCTCATTCTCCCATACCTTCTCTAAGATCAGTGGAATCACTGTTGGTTTAACCCCTCAGCCTCCTTTGTGTGACATCACAGTATTTCTAGTTCAGATACTACAGATTTACAATAGCAGGAAACATAGGGGGGAAAAGGAAAAAAAAAAAAAAAGACGAAGATTCCTGTTAGTGCCCCATGAAAACTCCTTTTTTCCATGTCTGTGCAGTGAGCTGGTATGTTAGGAGTTAGCAATTTCCCTTCCCTGTCACTGGCAGATGCCAAAATCATTGTGGAGGTTGGAAAGTCCATGTCAGGTAGCTCTGGCGGCAGCCGTTTTGAAGTCAGCAATAAAGTACAAAGAGAGGAATTGCAGCACAGACACCATCTTTGTAGGAAAGGTCCCAAAGAGTTGGCTTTCCTCAGTAGTGTCTCTCTCAAAAGAAAACCCCAAAATCTCTAGGACCATGCCAGAAAATTCTCCTAGATGTGATTCCTTGTGTTCCTTAGGTTTTATCGTGTTGTACCACAGTTTTTAAGGGAACTGCTCTAGACATAACCTATTCTGGATGAAGTTACAGAATCATAGAATGATTTGGGTTGGAAGGAACCTTTAAAGGTCATCTAGTCCAACCCCTGTGCAGTGAGTAGGAACATCTTCAACTAGATCAGGTTGCTCACAGCCTCGTCCAGCCTGACCTTGAATGTTTCCAGGGAAGAGGTGTCTACCACCTCTCTGGGTAACCTGTGCCAGTGTTTTCACCACCCTCATTTTAAAAAAATATCTTCCTTCTATCTAGTCAAAATCTCTCCTCTTTTAGTTTAAAACCATTAGTCCTTGTGCTGTTGCAACAGATCCTTCTGAAAAGTCCATCCCTAACTTTCATATAATCCCTCTTGAAGGTCACATCAGACTGTTCTTCAGCTTTTCCCCTCTACTTTGCTGAAACAGCTCATATTTTGCAGTAGGGAGTTCCTAGCAGGCAGCCGAGGAAAGGAAAATGGCAGATGGATGGTTCCTGAGCTGTAACAGCTTTGCTGGTAACAACAAGCAATTGCTCTTATTGCTCCCTGCATGTTACAGGAGGCAATAGTTAAGACAGGTCATACACGTGGATTTTTTATCATCTGTGCTACCCACAAACAATAATTAAATCTTGATGTGTACTTTAATTAGGCTCCTTGCCTTTTCTCAGACTGCAGTTTATGAAGGGGTTTTTGGTTTCCCATGGATAACCACAGATAAAGTGCATGGGGAAGAGTCAGGGAGGAATATTAAATATGCCTCAGTTCTGTGTAAGAGCTCTGTAACTTACACAGTCTTTCTTTTTTTTTTATGTCTTCACTGAAAAATTTTCTGTCACTTGATGGCAGTAGAGCTATAATATAAATTTATAGATACTGATGCTGCATGGATGCATCGAAGGAAGAAAAAACCTTTCATATTTATGTTTGCCCATATAAATTTCTATGGGCTCTGTTTTGTATTATAAGTTTTAAAAAGACATAAGACATAGGAAAACTTTGTATTTCTAGAAGGGATTAATGCAGGAGATATTTCATTCATTTGCAGCCATCATAAATTACAGTTGGTACAGCCAAACATCCCCTAAATTTCTTCAGCTATAGCTCCAAACTCTGCAAAAGTAAAATCAACTTTCTTATTGCATTTTTAGCTTCTGTGCACATAATTTGCTTTCTGTTGTTAGTGCTGTGGTAAAGGCAGCAGCTCCTGTAGTTGTGAGCCTGTGAGCTTTCACGCTACTGGCAACATTACTACTTGCCCTTTTACAGTGAAAATACACATATTAAATGCAACAACACTGATATCAAGTTACTCTCAGCTCTCATTTTCTGAAACTCAGATAAGTCCCTGACAAATAGTAAGACTTTGCTATATAACCAAAAAAATGCCAAAGCCTCTTTATAGTAGTGCTCCTACAATCCAAGTGAAAAATAATCTTAGATAAAATCAAGACCATCCCCTAAATACCCTTTCTACTTCACCCTGGAAGGTATAGCAGGTTGTATCTTGACTCATGGTATAGCAAAAAACTGGTTCCATTCCTCAGAGGCAAACCAGCAATCTGACTTGTGTTTAATATTGTGCTGGAGATACAGCAGTGTGAACTAATTGCCAAATAGCTATGCACCAAAATCTGAATAGTTGTCTTCCTTGTCTTTTTACTCAAGTGACTGATGTGTTAGCAACTCTGTTACCTGTGGCACTGAATCCAAGGTCTACATTGCCAGAGTGAAGCCTTTATTTTGCTGCCTAGATGCTCTGTCAGCTCCAAAATATTTCCTTGCCTGGAGTTATAAGCATATGATTTCATGAGCTGTTCAAATCTCCTTGCACAAAAATGTCACTGTCTTCTAGAAGAAAAAAAACCACCCTATCCCAGTGCTGATCACTCTTAGTCTTTGTAGTAGTTTAATTTGGCTGGCAGGCAAATACCATACAGCTGCTTGCACCCCCATCTTGACCCACTATCCAGGGAACAGGGGAGAGAATTGGAGGGG